>NW_015653453.1:165959-178017 GCF_001515625.1 Sinocyclocheilus rhinocerous | reverse complement strand
ATTTGGTACAATGCACTTATTGTGTACATACATGTTTTTACATTGTACTTATATTTTGTACTTATATTTGAAAAATTACATCTGTAATTAATTTCTGTAATTACATTTATAATTACACTGTTGACCCATCCCTTACACCTTAACCGACCTTAAACCAACCCATAATACCAAACCTGTCCCTAAACTTACCCATATCCCACCTCAATAGCAGCAAATGTGTTTTGCAATACAATATGAACACAATAAGTACATTGTACTTATTTTTTGATGTAAGTACATAGTAGTTAAGGCCACTTAATATAAAGTGGGACCATGTATTTTTATGCATAAGCATATAACTATACATGGTTTATGCAAATACTTCAGTATATTGAAAAATATAAGCACTAGTTTCCCATATATTTAATTATATTATTGTCACCAAGTCAGTCACCAGACACATCAACTCGGCCCACAACTCACACTCCACCAGTGTCTGGTCTCACTCAATGACAGAATACTTACCTGGACTCTCTTGTGTATTACTTACCTTTATGCTGGATTCCCTTTTCTCCTGTACACACCCGTTCTCTGGATCCTTCAGCCAGCCTGCACCAGTTCGGTATCTACAAGTTACAACAAAGATTCAAACTCAAGATAAGTTCTCACCTGTTGTTTGCTGCTCAGTACTCACCGGTTACCCTGTTGTCCATTATTTAACGTCTTTCAATAAAGATCATTCCATTCAGAACTACCTACTCTGTCCTCTTCTGTTCCGTGACAATTATGTAATATATTGCATTATATTTTCCAGGATATTTCCAAATATTTGTATTTACAATGATCTGGTAACTTGCAATGATGCGTAACAGTGACTTGTCTGATTGGTGGATCTCACTTCAAAATCCAAAATTGAGCATGATTTGAATTATTTGAGTTCAGAGATCCCACATGGGAGCAAATAAAGATCTTTTGTATGTTTCTCTGAAGAAAATCCAATCAGTGATTGCCTGTGCCAATCTCGTCATGATATTGGATTTGACTTGGACATTTCTCATTGTGCATATTGATTGTTTGTTAAATGGTTCAGTTTGATGGATCTGTAATGCTGATGAATGCTCTGTAAATGTCAATAACATGAGAATTGTCAGTTTATAATAAGATTCAACATTTATTGAGATCCTTGCCCTTTATAAATGCTCTATTACTGTTAAATGTTAATCAAGAGCATACATTAACACATCAAGTAACACTGAAATGTCGCAATTAGAGTAAGCTTCGCAGAAATGCTTTATTGCTGTTATAGGAACTTAAAGTGTTGTGCATTGTTAGTTCTTGGTAACTAATGCATTAACAATTTAAGCCATTTATTTTGCCATTCATTTGCGTTCATAGATTAATTAATGATATTGTTCACTGTTAGTTCATATTAACTAATAAATACAGCTGCTACCCAAAACCCATTATATTTAATGTGTAATGTAATGGACATTTTGTGGAGCTGCATATCATTTTGATGGCTGCTACTTGTCTTGACAGTATTGATTTTAGTTTAGAGAAATATGTCCTGCATATCAGGAATAAAACTGGTTTAATTACTCAAAATGAGTAAGGCTATTATTAATTTTGCTTGTAAATCCAGTTCAATATGTTGTGACGTATGATATCATCATCGCACAAAAATGTCACAGAGAGTGACTGAATCTCACTGCCAACAGATTAAGCTCCTCTTTTATTCTCCGTCACGGCCTTGACTCTCGTCAATCTCTGAAAGAAAAGTCTTTCCTCTGAGCAACTTTTACATGATAACAGAGTCCCGTGTGCACCAAAAAAACCTTGAAATGAAATAAAAATGAGAGGAATTATCACATCTGTGTGTTAGTAATTGTGTTTTCTCCTTGAAACTGTCTCATTATTGGACTGTCACTCAGCAGCAATGCATATGCCTAAAAAGGTGTAAATAATGCACTGGTTTTCTTTTGTGCTCCGCAAAGACACGCAGATGAGCAGAAGACCACAATAGAAGAGCAGGTATATGGAAACGAGTCTCAAACAGCCCTCAGAGAGAATAAAGTATGATTCTGATGGCTTTGGTCCCGCCGGCCTTCAAGACGACACAAATCCAGGGTTCAAGGCTCAAGACCAAAACCCAGAGGAAAATGTTCTTGCTCAGAGTTTGGACTTTCATAGCTCAGGAAATAGAATCGAGCTCATGTTTCGTCTCTCATTTGTGTCTAGTTTTGCTTGTCCTGAGGAATTTTTAAAGAAAGAACATCCTTGCTTCTACTTAATCTCATTGCAATAACGATAGTTGGATGTCATTTTTGATTATTTCCTATGTTAAACATTCAAGAGCAGCTACAGTGTGAATCTTGTATTGATAGTTGAGCTCCCATCATGTATCCCACATGCTACTATGTTCATTTGTGACTGAGGAACAGTGTGTGGAAGTACACCACCAATAACCAAAGAGATGATCAAAATTGGACTTTGGTGGCATTCAGTTCATCAGTTAGCTTTGCAGTCATGCTGTGCTCCAAAAAGTTGAAAAAAATGACGACTTCTGGGAAAATTAACAAAAAGCATTGAAAACACCAGGCTTGTTTGAAATGCCAAAGGCTTGCAGTAGGTGGCTGAAATCAGGGCAGGAGTGAAAAACAGCTTTCATGGCACACTATTCTCACTTCTCATAGTGCAATATCAATCTGTTCAAGCAAAAGCATTGCATTGTTTGTTGCTGATGATGCAGATTCAGTTATAATGCTGCTGGTTCTACATGAATGTGAATCTACCTATTATTTAATTCAGATAAAATATATTTTTTCATTAATTTCAGTTGAATAAAAAACATAATGGAAACAAGATCTGATTAAAAACACTTATCTTATACAAAGATTGCACTGTAGCACAGAGAATAGAAAGTGTGCTTACACATAAGTCACACACTATAAAACACACAAGGTTGTTTGGTTGCTCAAGGTTGTGAAAACTGTGTCTGCTGTGTGTAAGTGCATAAACTTTTCTTAGTTCTGGCAAAAAGCAAGCACCAAGTAAAATATACACTACCAAATACTTGAGCAATCTTAGTTGAAACGTAACCATACATAATAACTAAATATTTACAAAAGCCTCAGAAGAATAACATGTGGAATAAAGTTGCAGACCAGTTGATAATGATGTTTTATGTAACAGATTTCCTCATCCTTTAGACATTTATGATAGACCCAGAAGAAAGAAGGGAAAAAAATAAAGATCTGATTAAAAACACTTATCTTATACAAAGATTGCACTGTAGCACAGAGAATAGAAAGTGTGCTTACACATAAGTCACACACTATAAAACACACAAGGTTGTTTGGTTGCTCAAGGTTGTGAAAACTGTGTCTGCTGTGTGTAAGTGCATAAACTTTTCTTAGTTCTGGCAAAAAGCAAGCACCAAGTAAAATATACACTACCAAATACTTGAGCAATCTTAGTTGAAACGTAACCATACATAATAACTAAATATTTACAAAAGCCTCAGAAGAATAACATGTGGAATAAAGTTGCAGACCAGTTGATAATGATGTTTTATGTAACAGATTTCCTCATCCTTTAGACATTTATGATAGACCCAGAAGAAAGAAGGGAAAAAAATAAATAAAGAAAGACCACACAAATAAGATCTATTTGATATCTCAAATGTTTCTCCTACACAGAAATTAAGTTAGATGAACATCAAATAGAGACTTTTGCTGATTTATTGTCTCTTGTTAATCTAAATATCGTTTACATTTTTGAATGCAATTATTAATAATTATTTTATTGTCTGTTCATTTATTTATGCCAGTTTGCTACATCAACCATAAGACAAAAAAATGGCTTTTCCACAACTCTTTTAGAATTTGATTGCTACTTATTGGGCCAAACAAGTGTTATATTATGCAATTAGGTATTATTTTACAAACAAACTACTATTTATTAAGACAGACCTAATGAACAGCTAGTGCAGCCCAGAATATCATATAGATGTGGGTATGATCTCAAAACCACTCATAACAGCAATTGTATAACGATGCCCTGGTAACCTCTAGCATTGAGGCCACTTGCATTTCCTTGAAACAATGTCAGAATCTGGTTGTAATAATGCACGATAATTATCAGAATTTCAATCTCTCACAGAGCAGGAGCTCCAGTCAGTAATTTACATGTGGGTTTAGCATTAAACATTTCCAGTCTATGGAGAAGTGATTAATGCAGACACATGCACAGCAGAAATCCCTACAGCCGCAGATGGAGGTCTAGGACGCTCAGAACAGATGCAATAGTACGCTACATTATTCAAAGCAGCCTGCAAACAAAACCGTGATGAATGTTGTGTTTCCGCCGCGGTGCATCTCCACACGGCAAACACTTTAAAATCTATAACAATGTATTTACACACAGCCATTTTCAATAGACTCAGTAGGCCGATTCACTGCACCAGACTCCTGACTGCACACTCGCTGCTGGTCTGCAGCTGATAGCGTGTGTGTGTGTGATCTTATAGGGTTTTGATTTATTTCATCGTTCCCTATGGTCTATGGAGCACTCAGAAAGCATTAATGCCATGTATCGGGGCAGGAGCCATAAATCACAGGCTGAACTGAAGAGGAACCGCCGTCCAGCACCCTGCCGGTGATTTGGACATTGAACCCTGAACTCCAGAGACCCTCAGCAGCTCCCCTGTGTGTTCTGGATGAGAGAGAGATAGACTGGTGAGGTGAGAACATCTTAATGAGAGGATCTGACATCTCTTCACCTCCTCACATCTTTCAAGAGGCTCTGAATGAGTGTATAGACATAAAACAAGTGAACATGCACGTGTAAAAATAGAAAACGTGTGTCAGAATGTATTAAAAAGTCAATAATCAAATTAATTGCATGATATTGCTGGCTAAAGTTACACTATATAATTTTTTTTTTTTTTCAGATAAGACTTTTTTTTTTTTTTGCAGTGGAACACTGTTTTTGTAATTGCAAAGTTGTGCTTCGACACCATTATTCTACATGGACAAATTTTAAATAATAAGTGAACACATAGCAAATCCATCTTCCATGTATAAGGTAATTACCTGCTCATAAGACATATGTTTAGGATATCTGTCTTTCTTTATTTATGGATTTTTTTTAATTTTTTTTTTCAAACCATCAGATTTATCCATGTAGAATAATGTTGTCGAAGCACAACTTTGCAATTACAAAAACAATGTTCCACTGCAAAAAAAAAAGTCTTGTTATCTGAAAACATCAAAGCATCAAAATTAAATTAATCAAATAGTATCAAAGCATTCTAATTAAGCAAATTTATGATTAAAACAAGGAGGATAAAAATACCTTAAAAAGACTCAAAAATACATCACAATAAACTAATTAATATTGATTAAGTATGGTGTGGATTTCATAATAAATAATTGTTTTTATTTGTATGAATGGTTTTGTCTTTGGGGGAATAAAATAAATAGATTTTGTGAAAACTAATACATTTGCCAAGATTTATGTATTTATGTATGTATGTATGTATTTATGTCCAAATATGACTTTTTCTGTGTGTGCAGCCATGTGTGCGTCCCTGTGGAATCCAAATTGTTGTAATTTTGGACTATAAATTTGGACATGCTTCTAATGAGCATTAGAAATTGGTCAGAATGAGGTATCTGATGATTTCACCACCTACCTTCTGGAACAGCCTCTGTGGCGCACATGATGCTTTAAATGTTGCCAAGATAGGCAGACCGCTAGGTTTCACAACAAAGCCGTGGAGGATAAAAAACAAGATTTTTCAGCATATGCCGGTGAACTTTTCGAACTGCATGGAAGTGCTGAACGTGAAAACGTTTTAAGCTGTGACGCACAAACACGTGCTCACTGCTTTCTACTTTTAGCTGCTGCTTTAGAGAATGTTCAGATCTCTCATTTAGAGTGATGCAAACCTCCACACGTCTCTGGTTAATGTTCAGTGAATTAATTTGTGAAATATATCAAATGAAGGCCATTTGCTTTAGTCTTGTAAAGCTCGATATTCAAGTCAATGTTCTATCTGGTAAACAGATCAATAGGCCTCATTTCCCTGTGGTCAGTTGTTGATTAAACTGTGCCAGTCATTGAAAAGTGAAATATATAAGACCAAATGACTGTAAATGGATGGCGTCTGTCCTTGAGGGCTGTGTGAAGGTGATGCTGATTTATATAGTCAGTTAATGACACGGATCTCTGCGTGTCACAGAATAAAGACGGTGTGGGCCATCAGTGGGAGTTTCAGTACTTCATCCATTCAGATGTCATTTTCGACAGTTTTCCCGTGCTCTTGTTTTCAGAGACAGATAAAGGCTGTTATAAGCAGAATGCTGTAATGTCCACGTCACTTCATGTTATCATTAAACAAGAATCAAAGCAAACTGAAATAAAGGTCTTTGAAATAATGCTTTACAAATAGACAAAAAAGCACACAAATAGTGTGGCATTAGCATTTCTCCACTTATTTTATTGCAGTTTATTCTGGGATTGTCTACTCCTCCATAAAATCATGCAATACTGACATTGAAAGAATATTTTATAATCATACCGCCTGCTTTTTGAAACAATCTTTTCTTCCGGACAGTACTCTATGATGCCTTTCATTTTTGGCATCTCACAAGGTTTTGGAACAGAGCTTAAATGTTACTTTTGTGCAGGTAAACATATAAATTTATACTGTATGTATACCATGAATACACCCACAGCATCTGCTGATGTCTCGGGCACTGTGCTGGATGATAACAGCATTATTTTCTGATTTTCTCTCTCTTTCTTTTTCAGACGGCTGATAAAGCGGCGCTCTCCCATCAAGGAGCACGCTGGAGATCCGAGGCGAAGCCCAAGGTGACTCACCTTATTGGAGGCGACTTGCAGTCGATATGTTGCCTAAAACTGATGTGTAACCCTGTGAGCTCTCGCACCGACGTGACTGATGCCCTCAATATTGGCATTCATGGAGTCTCCAGCGGCCACACGCGGGTGTAATTGGTTGAGCGGTAAAGAGGAGAGAATCTGAGATACATTATCGTGACAGATTCCTCCTTCTTAAAAACACGCCTTCCATGGTGTTACTTTATACACATGCTTGGAACACAGTGTTTTTTTCACAGTCATCACATATTTTCCACTGTTTCTCAGATGTGTGTGTGTGGAAAGAGGAAAGTGTATGCCATGTGTGAACTGCTCTATTATTCAGCGTCTTCACATAGATGCATATGCTGCTTTAGCAAACATGAGCTGAATTGAAACATATTTGTCCACTTGATCACCTACAGAATCAGACATGGTTGTAAACAAAACAAGGATTATTGGAGTATGATTAACAAGATTCACACTATTTCAGTTTTTCGGCTTCAAAATGTCATGTTTAATTCAAATTGTTTCTTGCAGTTTGTTTGTGAAAATTACTAGCAATTGTTTTCCCCATAAGCAGATACACTTACTATTACAATTCCTTCTTATTATATATATATATATAAAAAATAAATAAAAAAAAAACTCTATTATTTTCTGCATTTCACATCTGCTCTAGTATTCTCGTCTAGCTGATACTTTGAACTTGGCATTGTGTACTATAAATATTGTTGGCTCTTATGATAAATTATTTGTAATGCTCCTCATTTGCATGTCACTTTGGATAAAAGCTTCTGCTAAATGGATGAATGTAAATCTAATATACCTTCTAAACATATAAATCTAATATATCTAATATACATTGTGACAAGCACAAAACACACACACACACACACGCGCATACGTGTGTGTGTGTGTGTGTGTGTGTGTGTGTTTTGTGCTTATAATTCTTGTGAGATGGTTAATAAGTTGAGAGGAATGTTGATTATAATACAAAACTACTTGTATCTCATTCAATAGAAAAATGTATAAAATAAAACATTTTATTGCAATTACAAATTGATTATTGGGGGCATTTCAGTATTTCATAAGAGCAGGAAAGGCAGTTCTGCATAGAGACAGATTTGTATATAAAAAAAGCTGGATTCAACCATTTATGTCTGTTGTGTTCATTGTTTAAATAAATTTATCTAGCAAAGTAATGGTTTGATTACACAACAGTTTATACAAGAGCAAAGGCTGTTTATGCGACACCTGTATTGTGTCACTGTTTGCGTGGGCATAATATTGTTTATGTAAAATGCATTTGTATCAGACACTTTAATGTTGAATGAAAAAGTTACTGTGCTACTTGTGAGACTTCACTTTGCTTGTGTTTGCTCTTGTGCTGGTGGGCATTTGCTTATCATAAAGCTTTATCATTTGCGTAGTTTAAGTGCAGCTCTTTTGGAGAGCACATTCATCACTGAGCCTCACAGATAAAGTCTCATATCCACAGCAAAACAGCAGCTGCTACAAAATATTAAATGATTTGTAGACAAACTGCCTGAGTCCAGACCCAGAGTTGGATTTGTGTTTCTAACATGATTAAATTAAAAACAAAATAATTGCAACAAACCAATTAATGGACAGTTTAATCGATCAGTATAAATATATGTAACATAATTGATTATAAACCACTGAATTATTGAAAAATCCTTAACATTTCACACACAAATCACAATAGCATTGATACTAATGACAACATTCACACATACATGCAGTGGGATTCAGAATGTGTGTTAGCCAATCAGAATGACTCTTGAGATAAAGTACACTTTAGCATACTTTAAAAAAGAGTATTTGTTACGGAAATAATACACTTTAAAATAATATCATTATTTGCTAAATAAATGTAACATTTTCAGACACTTAACTGCATGTTAGTCGCAATTAAATGAGAATGTATCATACTTTAAATTTATATTAAATGCAATTAGCTGAACTTTAGAGTGTTTCTGACCCACTTAAGCAGGACGTAAGTACATCTTTATACTTAATTTCTTAATTAATTCTATTGACTATGAAATATGGTTAAAGTACTGCTGAATGTACTGGCAGGCATGTATGTTAAATTTAAATGTACTTTAATGTCATTTCTATTTAAACTTGTTTGTAATGTATTTAAATATATTTGTAATTACACATCTGTAATGTAGTAGATTTGAAATATATTAACTAAATGTAATATCGAAAAACACACTACAGTTAAACTAATAATCAAGTACTTTACATGTGCATTAGTATGTTAATTAGTACAAACACACACACACACACACACACATACATACACATATACATATATATATATATATATTTGTATGCTTTTAAGATTTGAAGTACACTACAAGTGGACATTCACTACAATCACACCTTTCCTTTCACAAGGTGAGGAATTCAGTAGTGTATAACTCTAAAAGTTCATTGCAGTTAATTTAAACCATTGAGGTCTCCATATTTTCTCTGCAGTTTCACACTGTGATCATAAATCTTTGGCTCTTTAGTTCCATATAAAATTAGATCAGGTCAAGGCCGAGAATACAAAATTATTTAAACACACACACACACACACACTCATACTAAGGTTTAAAGACCTAAAATAGGTTGCAATTTGTTCACTTTGGATGCTTCTTTGTGTTGTCCCACACAATATTAAGCCTAAAGTGGGAAATATCATTGTATTTGTTATTTTATATCCCACAGGTCTCTGAATTTGGACCTTTTTTGTCATAATTGTTATGACAATAACAACTGTCATAACAACTATAAATCAAAAGTGACCCTTTCAAGATTTTATTTTTCAGATGCATGAAGAGTCAATAGGTCTAGAGTATCACAATTCCAAGGATGAACAATGATAACAATGTAGACTTAAATGCAATTTTAAAGCTGCAATATTGCAAATGTATTGTTAGTGCTGAGGAGGAACAAAAAACATGTCCCACTCTGTCGTCTATTACACTGGTGCACATCCAGGGCCTGTTGGATTTCAGATTTGCACTGTCTTTTTTTTTTGGATGTCAGTCTTTTGCAGGCCTCTGAGCTTGAGGCCCCTGGCATTCAGAGGTCACTGGCCTGATCGGTCAGGGCCTGATCCATCCTTGTATGCCTTATAGAAACCTTCATGAGCTACACTGACTACTGGATCCTTTCCACACTGCTCGGTCACACATTAATTGGTCGATCAGGCAGTGCTTGTCCCTCTGAAGCAAAAATAAATGGAAAGCAACTCCTCGCTGGTTCTCTGGTGTATTCCTGTGCTTGTTAGTGGTGTAAATTGTCTTGCAGGGCCTCCGGGGAGTTTCGCAGGAAACAGGTGTTTACTTAACCCAAGTCTGCAAATTGGCTTTGAGGGGAGAAAATTTCAGCGCACAAAAAGAGAAATGGAGGAGAGAGAGAGAGTGCGGCAGCAGGTAGTGAGGAGGAATATTTGCTTTGACAGGCGAGTCGATTAAGCAAATGTCCTTATCAAACGGGTTTGCGCATATGCCAGTGTTCACAGCTGTGTGCCGCGTTCCTCTGCTGGCATGAAAGTAGATTTAAATCAGATTTGGCCCACATGGGTTGGGGGAGTCACCCAAACCATAATCGCTACCGAATCATGAATATGCCAATTGCTCCAGTGCTATTGGATGACATGTTAATGCAATAAAGTCTTTGCGCTAGATTACTGGTAATGTGCTTGGATTGTGGGCGTCTCTCCTGTGCCATCAGGGTCTCAGGAGCTTTTTTCAGTCACACTTTATATTAGGTGGCCTTAACTACTATGTACTTAGCCATTTGATACAGTATACTACGTAAATGTTGGTGCATTGTAATTATATTTAAATGACTTGCATTGAATTGACATTTGTAGTTAAACTGTTAACCTTATCCTGACCTGCAACCCAACCCTTACCTCAAAACCTAACCACTATAATCCTTATAACCCTAGTTTTCCTCTTTCTGGTCTGAATAAAAAGTACACATAGAAACTGCTTTAAATGCCAGATGAAGATATATGACCTTAGATTCAAAGTGTGCTGCAAACAGCAACAGCAGCAAATATTTTTTTTAAATAAAAATGACTAACAATTTTGATTTGTCTCAGTCCAGGGGTCTCATTTATGAAACTCTCCATAGATGTCATCCTAAAAATGTACGTACGCACAAAAGCTAGATTTTGCGTACACACGAAAGTTTTCAGATTTAAAAAGCCATGCACACGCCAGAACCTGTGCAAAAAAAAAACTTTAAATGCCAGTCAGGGCTCTATCATACACCCGGCGCAATGCGGCACCAGGCGAAATGAAAGTGTTTAAATAGCAAATGCATTTGTGCCCATTTGTGCGCTCATGGGCGTGCTGGTCTGAAAACGAGGTGTGTTCAGGCGCATTGCTGGTGCTTTGCTATTTTGAGGCAACTGAAATAGACTGCGCCAATGACCAACTAAAACCTGGTCTAAAGTCTGGCGAAGTTAAAATAAAGTCTGGAAAAATTTTTTCCAGACTTTATAGACGGGTGCACAACGCACATACACTTTGCTTATTAATAATAATAATAATAATTCATTACATTTATATAGCGCTTTTCTAGGCACTCAAAGCGCTTTATATTGTCAGGGGGTATCTCCTCATCCACCACCAGTGTGCAGCATCCACCTGGATGATGCGACGGCAGCCATAGTGCGCCAGAACGCACACCAGCTTACTGGTGGAGAGGAGACAGAGTGATGAAGCCAATCAGTAGATAAGGGGATGATTAGGAGGCCATGATGATCAGAGGCCAAATGGGCAAATTTGGCCAGGATGCCGAGGTCACACCTCTACTCTTTTCGAAAGACATCCTGGGATTTTTAATGACCACAGAGAGTCAGGACCTCGGTTTAACGTCTCATCCGAAGGACGGTGCTTGTTGACAGTATAGTGTCCCCGTCACTATACTGGGGCGTTAGGACCCACACAGACCACAGGGTGAGCACCCCCTGCTGGCCTCACTAACACCTCTTCCAGCAGCAACCTAGTTTTCCCAGGAGGTCTCCCATCCAGGTACTGACCAGGCTCAGCCCTGCTTAGCTTCAGTGGGCAACCAGTCTTGGGCTACAGGGTGATATGGCTGCCATCAGCTGTTTGGACTCTCATTGTGACGGCACCCATTCACTGCAAAGGATCCA
>NW_015653453.1:158370-163493 GCF_001515625.1 Sinocyclocheilus rhinocerous | reverse complement strand
TTAAAAAAAAAAAAAAAACTTACTGACCCCAAACTTTTGAATGGTAGTGTACACATATTTATACATATGCAATTACATATATTTATAAAATAAACTGTTATTCTTTGATATTTATTTTTATGCTATTTGCTGAGCTGCAAACAATTTGGCAATACAGATGTACAATTGTTTGTCATGTCAATAAAGCAAACAAAATGATGCTGAGAGAGAGATAAACAGAGTTTTTATAATAAATATTGACTCTCTTGTTTATATAAATGTTGCCTCAACTGCTTTGCCAACTCACCATTATTTATGACGCAGATAAAATACAATGCACTTCTCTACTTGAAACAATGAAACATTGATAAAAAGAGAGAGAGAGGGAGAAAAGGGAAAGCAATGTTTGGATGTTTGTTTACTATTCATTGTGCATTCTCAACAACCTATTGTTTCAGTTCTTTAAATCCCAGTAGAAAAACAAAGCTCACAGATACAATCCAAAACAATGTCCAAGAGGAAGTGAAAACCAGTGGCCGAATGTAAATGTATAAGGCGAAGGACACAGTGGATAATTGGCTGGGCAAAAGCATTTTTGACATATACCTGACTCTCAGGTGAGCATTGCGAGAATCATTGCCTCCCACAGATGTGACTTTACAGGTGTAGGTCCCAATGTCTCCTGACCAGGTCTGAGATAAATGCAGGGTGCCGTTGGAGTCGAGTCGCAAGCGAGGGCTCGATTTCACGTCAATAGCCGCTCCTCCTTTCTCCCAGATGTGCCTGTGAATAACAGAGGCCTAATTACTTATTCTTGTTCACAGCAACAATACATGGCAAAGCTGTTTACTTAATGAATAAACAAACACACACACATACACACAACAGAAAATTGGTTTGCACACATATATGCACTCATACATACACATCAACACTTCTTAATTGCAGCCACATCGTTTCCCCATTTAATCTCGTCTGTCTTGCGTTTAATTAAAGTCTCCATCTAAGTTATTGCTTTGTTTACACATTCATCCGTTTTCCCTGATCAAATGAATAACAGCAGCCCAGCAGGTGACAGTTAAATCAAGTCTTATGAGACTGAATGTAATAAACACACAGGACATGAATGGATGGAACAAGCTAGCATTGATCAAAGATGGAGCGAGATAAAGCAGGGTGTGACAGAAAGAGAGAGAGAGAGAGAAAGAAAGACAATAGACATTTAGACAGAGTTGACAACAAAGACATGGAGAGGAGGGTGGAGGTTGTACCTGACTGTGACGCTCGGGTCATGGGTCACCCCGCAGGTCATGGCTGCTTTTGTGCCCTTGATCACGCTCTGGTCCTGAGGTGGATTAGTGATCCGCGTTCGAGCTGCACACACAAATCACAGTGTAGTATCGTAATCGATGGCATTGATTTACCCTTCCAGTTTCTGTTAGACATGTAACAGCCTTCCCTTGTGAAAAAGAAGCACACTGTTTTTAAAAAGAGTACTTATTACGGGAATAATATATTGTAAAAGAACATAATTAAGTGTGAACTGAATGTAATGCTTTTGGACAATTAATTGCATGTTATTTGTAATTAAATGAAAATGTACTATAGTTTTCATTTATATGAAATGCAATTAGCTGAACTTTAGAGTGTTTCTGACCCACTTAAGCAGGACGTAAGTACATCTTTATACTTAATTTCTTAATTAATTCTATTGACTATGAAATATGGTTAAAGTAGTGCTGAATGTACTGGCAGGCATGTATGTTAAATTTAAATGTACTTTAATGTCATTTCTATGTAAACTTGTTTGTAATGTATTTAAATATATTTGTAATTACACATCTGTAATGTAGTAGATTTGAAATATATTAACTAAATGTAATATCGAAAAACACACTACAGTTAAACTAATAATCAAGTACTTTACATGTGCATTAGTATGTTAATTAGTACAAACACACACACACACACACACACATACATACACATATACATATATATATATATATATTTGTATGCTTTTAAGATTTGAAGTACACTACAAGTGGACATTCACTACAATCACACCTTTCCTTTCACAAGGTGAGGAATTCAGTAGTGTATAACTCTAAAAGTTCATTGCAGTTAATTTAAACCATTGAGGTCTCCATATTTTCTCTGCAGTTTCACACTGTGATCATAAATCTTTGGCTCTTTAGTTCCATATAAAATTAGATCAGGTCAAGGCCGAGAATACAAAATTATTTAAACACACACACACACACACACTCATACTAAGGTTTAAAGACCTAAAATAGGTTGCAATTTGTTCACTTTGGATGCTTCTTTGTGTTGTCCCACACAATATTAAGCCTAAAGTGGGAAATATCATTGTATTTGTTATTTTATATCCCACAGGTCTCTGAATTTGGACCTTTTTTGTCATAATTGTTATGACAATAACAACTGTCATAACAACTATAAATCAAAAGTGACCCTTTCAAGATTTTATTTTTCAGATGCATGAAGAGTCAATAGGTCTAGAGTATCACAATTCCAAGGATGAGCAATGATAACAATGTAGACTTAAATGCAATTTTAAAGCTGCAATATTGCAAATGTATTGTTAGTGCTGAGGAGGAACAAAAAACATGTCCCACTCTGTCGTCTATTACACTGGTGCACATCCAGGGCCTGTTGGATTTCAGATTTGCACTGTCTTTTTTTTTGGGATGTCAGTCTTTTGCAGGCCTCTGAGCTTGAGGCCCCTGGCAGTCAGAGGTCACTGGCCTGATCGGTCAGGGCCTGATCCATCCTTGTATGCCTTATAGAAACCTTCATGAGCTACACTGACTACTGGATCCTTTCCACACTGCTCGGTCACACATTAATTGGTCGATCAGGCAGTGCTTGTCCCTCTGAAGCAAAAATAAATGGAAAGCAACTCCTCGCTGGTTCTCTGGTGTATTCCTGTGCTTGTTAGTGGTGTAAATTGTCTTGCAGGGCCTCCGGGGAGTTTCGCAGGAAACAGGTGTTTACTTAACCCAAGTCTGCAAATTGGCTTTGAGGGGAGAAAATTTCAGCGCACAAAAAGAGAAATGGAGGAGAGAGAGAGAGTGCGGCAGCAGGTAGTGAGGAGGAATATTTGCTTTGACAGGCGAGTCGATTAAGCAAATGTCCTTATCAAACGGGTTTGCGCATATGCCAGTGTTCACAGCTGTGTGCCGCGTTCCTCTGCTGGCATGAAAGTAGATTTAAATCAGATTTGGCCCACATGGGTTGGGGGAGTCACCCAAACCATAATCGCTACCGAATCATGAATATGCCAATTGCTCCAGTGCTATTGGATGACATGTTAATGCAATAAAGTCTTTGCGCTAGATTACTGGTAATGTGCTCTGATTGTGGGCGTCTCTCCTTTGCCATCAGGGTCTCAGGAGCTTTTTTCAGTCACACTTTATATTAGGTGGCCTTAACTACTATGTACTTAGCCATTTGATACAGTATACTACGTAAATGTTGGTGCATTGTAATTATATTTAAATGACTTGCATTGAATTGACATTTGTAGTTAAACTGTTAACCTTATCCTGACCTGCAACCCAACCCTTACCTCAAAACCTAACCACTATAATCCTTATAACCCTAGTTTTCCTCTTTCTGGTCTGAATAAAAAGTACACATACAAACTGCTTTAAATGCCAGATGAAGATATATGACCTTAGATTCAAAGTGTGCTGCAAACAGCAACAGCAGCAAATATTTTTTTTAAATAAAAATGACTAACAATTTTGATTTGTCTCAGTCCAGGGGTCTCATTTATGAAACTCTCAATAGATGTCATCCTAAAAATGTACGTACGCACAAAAGCTAGATTTTGCGTACACACAAAAGTTTTCAGATTTAAAAAGCCATGCACACGCCAGAACCTGTGCAAAAAAAAAACCTTTAAATGCCAGTCAGGGCTCTATCATACACCCGGCGCAATGCGGCACCAGGCGCAATGAAAGTGTTTAAATAGCAAATGCATTTGTGCCCATTTGTGCGCTCATGGGCGTGCTGGTCTGAAAACGAGGTGTGTTCAGGCGCATTGCTGGTGCTTTGCTATTTTGAGGCAACTGAAATAGACTGCGCCAATGACCAACTAAAACCTGGTCTAAAGTCTGGCGAAGTTAAAATAAAGTCTGGAAAAATTTTTTCCAGACTTTATAGACGGGTGCACAACGCACATACACTTTGCCAACTGGTTTTTAAAGGGGATGGGAGATGAGACTCTGATTGGTTTATGGCACGTTACGCCCAAAACACACCCATTACTCATTAAGAGAATATGGACTCCCCTTTTAGACCATGCACAGGGCACGCTGACCATTTTTCCCGTCCTTAAACTAACAAAAGTGGATTCACACACGCCCTAAGCGCAATTGCGCCGTACGCTTTAGACCATGCGTTTAGATCGTTAAAATAGGGCCGTGTGTTCGTGCATCTCCACCCCGACTTCTCCCCGAAATCACCATATATGGAGCTTACAACGCCTAGTTTTACTATGCATAACCTCATCTGCATATCATTTTCATGCATATCGCCATCCACGTGACAGCATGTTTAACACCATCAAAGGTACAAGACATTAAGGCAATATGAGATATGGAATATAAATGTAATTTGTGCCATACACAGTTTTTATTGCTAAAAATCATCCAGAATCCTTGTTATGTTTTAGAATAAATTTTAAACTAGCAAAAGTGGATTCGGACACGCCCTGAGTGCACCTGCGCCGTGCGCTTTAGACCATGCGTTTAGATCGTTAAAATAGGGCCCTGTGTGTTCGTGCATCTCCACCCCGACTTCTCCCCGAAATCACCATATATGGAGCTTACAACGCCTAGTTTTACTATGCATAACCTCATCTGCATATCATTTTCATGCATATCGCCATCCACGTGACAGCATGTTTAACACCATCAAAGGTACAAGACATTAAGGCAATATGAGATATGGAATATAAATGTAATTTGTGCCATACACAGTTTTTATTGCTAAAAATCATCCAGAATCCTTGTTATGTTTTAGAATAAATTGTAGCGTCTCGACCAATCTGACACACTAATTTTTATTTGATTTAACAAATCAATTATTCATTAGATTAACAAATCGTCACAGTC
>NW_015653453.1:157264-157927 GCF_001515625.1 Sinocyclocheilus rhinocerous | reverse complement strand
GCTGCTTTCGGCTGTGTCATCCATGAACATGATGTCTGCCCGAGTCCCGTCGGATTGCATCGGCTGTGGGGATGAAGACGACAACTCCCATGACTCCACACTCAGTCACGGCGTCATCAAACTATTCCTTTGTCTATTTGTTTATTTTGAATACACGCCCTCTAGTCGAGAAAATTACATATTGTGCCTTTAAATATGTAATATGAATTAAATAGTGCTCTAATACTACTATCTCAACAGCCATTTAAATGGCTGTTGAGATAGTAGTATTCTCAAGTGAAATGAGTAGAGGCTTGGACCCGCAAACAGCATTCCTTACATCATGACTTAACAAGAGGATTCTCCCTAAGCCGTCAAACTGATGTCATCAGAGCGAGAACGCCATTCCAGAACGGAAGCAAATTTTCAGTTTTTGATTAAAGATTACGACGGCAGACAATTTTATTTTTTTCCAGTGTATTGACTTGCATGGTTCAATTGTTCACCACAAGACTAGTAATGTGCACTAGAAAAGTAAGTAGGGTCATTTTTTTTTCAGGACGACTAATCATTTTCAATACCATTGGCAAAACTACCACATACTGTATACTGCCATATAGATATTTTAATATTTAAAAAAAAATTGTACATCCATTTTTTCAAGGCAATCATTATTTCAAGCTT
>NW_015653453.1:150638-154896 GCF_001515625.1 Sinocyclocheilus rhinocerous | reverse complement strand
TTTTCAATACCATTGGCAAAACTACCACATACTGTATACTGCCATATAGATATTTTAATATTTAATTTTCTTTTGTTCATCCATTTTTTTCAATTCCAAGCTTTGAAATTGGTTTAATCCAAGTCTTCTAAAAAGACACATTCATTTTATACGATGAACAGATTTTAATATAGGCTTTTATTTACATACATATAAATATTGATCAATTACCATTACAAAAATCACAATCTTAAACATTTGCTCATTCTGTGTATTTGTGTCTTTAAAATAGGGTAAATTTGTTGCAAAAGCTTACAAGAGGAAGCTTGATTTCAAATTTGATTTCAAACTGAATTGAATTGACAAAAAATGACAAGTACACAGTAATGACTGTACAATGTAGTGATGCAGTTAGGCAGACTAGGATATCTATATGTACAAATCAGACAAATATCCCATTCCAAAACATTTCTACCATAAACTTACATTGTAAAGAAATTAAAGTAATATTTGATTGTTGAAAGACTTTCTGGTGCATTTCACTTACAGCCAGGGACGGACAGGGAGTAAAATATGACCCTGGATTTTCTCCCAAATAGGCCCACCACAACTACAAACAGCCGCTACTATCTCACAATATTAAAGCAATCCTATCGCATTTATTGCAAATAACATCACAAAACCCATGGTGACCCTGCTTACAAAAACAATAGAAACCATCACAGAAATTCTAATGATTTCCACTACAAAAAACCATTACAAACATTATAAGCCATCAACTTTTAACCATTAAAACCATTAAATAAGGGTTTCCTGTAGTGTGTTTTGGGACATATTTCATTAGGATTTAGTAGTTTTAACAAAAGCTACCAATAGAAGGCGACCAATTACCAGTAGAAACCAATAGGCATGATTACAGTTTCCATTAAAAACTATACAATTTTCATTATAACCAGTAAAACCATTACAAAATATGTAATGGTTTCTAGGTTTTTTTTTCTTTTTTTTTTTCTGCAGGGTACTGAAATAAATGCACTAATGTATGAACTAAAATACTTGAAATCTACATAAAAAGAGCAGAACGCAAAATGTATAATATGACAATGATAAACATATACTTAGTGTCTACTGTGTGTGTGTGTCTCATGTTAATCAGACTAATCACCTTAGAGGCTACTTCATTTAAAGTGTCTACTGTGTGTGTGTGTCTCATGTTAATCAGACTAATCACATTAGAGGCTACTTCATTTAATCTATTTTCTAACTCAATATCTCTCAAATGTAACCCGTTGTAGAATCGCTGCTGTCTCTTTTTGAAGGAATGGAATATTTATGTCAGACAATGCAGAGTAATAAATAAAAGTGAACGTTCGGACTAGGGGTGTCCTGAAATTTTACTATAGGCCACATGCTCTTCTTCTTCTTCTTCTTTTTTAGCTTCTCCCAGCTGCCTTTATCTTCCTGGGTTTTTTTTGCTTACCATCACAAGCCCTACTCTCCTTCGCATCAGTTTATTATAAGCAAAAATAGATTGCATTAGCGCCCCCTTTTGTCGGCCGTCAACTTCACTTAATCTGACACTTTTTCTTTGATGATGAATAAGATAATGTGTGAAAAATCTATTTAAATTATATTTTAAAATATTTAAAAATGAAAATGATATAACCAATTTGTTTCACATTCTTTCTTGGAAAAGAAAGAATCACTACAACTTCTGAAAGTGACCAGCAGTGTTTTAGCAGTACATAAAAAGTAATGTCACAAATCAGAAAATGTAATTTTAACATCAATGTGAATGACAAAAAAAATGAATGACACTAATTTTATATCATTGTGACTTTGCTTTCCATACACTTTAAGTACTTCTTCATATACCACAGCAAAAACTATAGTCTGAGAAAGTTCAAACATGATTAAAGGCAAGTGAACAGTCAGTAAAAAAAAGAAAGAAAAAGGGAACAAATAAACAATTTACAAGCATAGATAAAATAAACAGTAGTATTCATGTACATAAATGTAATAATTAAGTGTAAAATAACACTGCATTGTGTTCACTGTATGAATTAAATTTAGATTAATCTTTGTTATAGCGGTTTTGTTGTTTGATTAACATTAGTGACATATTCAGCAGCACGTATTTATAGGCTGCTGTCCCTTTAAATCCGACTGCACGGATCCAGTATAATGATACACATCCGATTTCTTTCTCAGCTGTTTACATTCATTTAAAACATAACCGACTGCGTTTACGAGAATGATCGTCGAGACGGGTACTAATGACAATTCTGTGTGTATGTGTCTGTTCAAACATAAGGAGGAGATGCGAAAGACGAATCAAATCGGTCTGAAACGCGTCTCTGTGTGTGCGCGCGCTTTGCACGTGTGCGGCAGAACGGAAGATACGCTGTTGCGGCCACAATGCTTGTGTTTATTCCAGAATCCAGCCGCGCCACGCACGTTTCAGAAGCGACTCTCTGTGCTGCTTCTGTAAAGATACACGCATATGTCTCCTTTGAATAAATATAGCCAAAATCCGTTGCCATGACTTATCGCGAGAGGCAAAAGGTTACGTTTTAGTCGCATAACATTGGTTAATGGAAACGCTGTCATTTCGCAATACTTTTTTATCGACATTTATAAAATATTGCCAAAGTTTTGCGCAAATCTGTAATGGAAACGCGCCTACTGTCGGAGAGGAAAGAGAGACACAGCTTGTATTGGTGTATACTGTGGAAAATGAGTCATGGAACCGTGTCAGATATTTCAGTATCGGTATCAAAATATAGAAATGTATGATAACACTACCTACATTGTCTCACTGTCTGATCAGCTCCTTCACCTGCTGCAGCGGTGGCTTTTCCTGGTTCAGATATCAGGGCTTTTATTGGTCCGTTCACGATCGGATATCTTTATTGGCTACTGAAGTGCCGTCAAAGGTTTGAATATCAATTCAAATTGTGGGCGTACTCAGTAACGAACTATGAATTAAAAGTAACGAAGTAGATTATTTTGCTTAATTTGTACTTAAAGTACAAGTAAAAGTGCAGCTTTAAAAATATACTCAAAAAAGTACACGAAAAAACTACTTAATTACAGTAACGTGAGTGTGTATTGGCAGAAAAAAATAAATAAAATAAAATGAGTCATTATAACATGAACAACATTAACATTCTTTTATTTGCTAAATGAAGTTGTGTATTGATTTATTTCTGATTTCCTGAACAATTTGGCTTCATTTGTAATAGGTTTTTGACTATATTACCGACCAGGTACATTGTTCTCAGCGTACTGTCATTCTTAAAAAGAAAACAAATCATCAATCATCATTTGCTTTTGTGTGTGTGAAATATTAACATTTGTTGTTTTTCAGATCAGCTGCTATAGAAGACAAACTGAAATTTGAGTGCAGAGACAAGCAAAGGGAATAGTAAGTATATTTTCATGTTGTATCACCTCTGTTATAGAGATTTTTGAATCAGGCGTAATGGAGGGTGATTTGGTCAATTTTGGAAGAAAAACGTTAGCAATGTGTCCATTCCAGTTGTCTAATTATGCTTGCTTTCAGTCATTCATGTAAAAATCTGTTATTTAATTTACGCCAAGTTTATTTTTTTTATAAATCTTGATATGTGCGTGGAAAATTGTGTATGCATTTTTCTATGCCCATTTTGTGTGTACTCAACGTTTATAAATGAGACCCCTGATCTTCAACAAAACAAGATCTGATTTCAAATATATCTAAACTGGACTTCAGCTAGTGTTTCCCACTCTTTATAATGACTTCAGAACAGACCAGACCAGACCAGAATGTTCACTTCAGATAAAACCAGACCAGACCAGAATGTCCACTTCAGACCAGAACAAACCAGACCAGACCAGACAACAACAGAATGTTCACAGGAACAGACCAAACCAAAAGCAGAATGTTCACTTCAGAACAGACTAGACTTGACCAGAACAGAATACTCACTTCAGTCCAGAACAAACCAGACCAGACAACAACTGAATGTTCATTTCAAGATCAGAAAAACAGATCAGAACAAACCAAACCAGAACAAAACTTTGTTTCCTCTTTGTGTTTCCAGGGTGTTGCAAAGTGAGCCAATCCATCACCTGCGGGCTTTCACATTGAGCAGCATTAACTACACAGAGCCATTGTTCACTGACAAGCTGCGCAACACCACATTCATATTCGCGCGATTTTTTGCGCAGCTCGTCAGAGCTCTGTGTAGTTAATGCTGCTCAATGTGAAAGCCCGCAGGTGATGGAGATTTACCGC
>NW_015653453.1:136347-146075 GCF_001515625.1 Sinocyclocheilus rhinocerous | reverse complement strand
GCTCTGTGTAGTTAATGCTGCTCAATGTGAAAGCCCGCAGGTGATGGAGATTTACCGCTGATTACAGACCCGGCTTTCTGACAAGATGCGCGTTAAATATCGCTTGCGATTTATCGTGCAGCCCTAATTTCTACTGTTCAGTGGTGAAAATATTACATTGTACTTTTTGAAAATGATGTACGGTGAATCTCCTCACAGATTTGTCAAGGCAATTCTCTGAATTATTCAAAAGGATAAGGGCTTGATAATACCCAATTGTTCAGTCTTTATTATAATGTTGTTTTCTCTCTCGGCGAGCTTCCACTCTGTCCTCTTATTTCAGTATGCAAATAGAAACACACAGTGACCTTCTGAATGACAGCCTTCTGTGGATTTTACATTCGTTTACAATAGAGACAAAACTAAAAGTCATTGCAGTGCAATAAATGCAATGAAGCCAATGCAATGTTTATGCACTGTATGACAACGACATGTCTAACAGACTCTCTCCATTGCAGCTGAAAGTCTTGCACTACAAAGACTATTATGATTGGCATGAAACTGTTACACTTCTTTCGACTGTATTTTGTTCAGGTCTGTCAAGTAGGACCACGTTTCTACTTCGAATTCAAAAACACCCCCTGTTACTTATGAAGATAAGCTGATTTGACAGCATGATCACACAAGCACACACGGCACATCTGTGTTGTTTAATCAAGATTTATCAGAGCAATTACACCTCAAATGCTCCATCACTCAACAGCTGTGTGAGTGTGTGTGCGTTCACAAGAGTGCTGCCATGTTCAGGTATGCCAGTTTAACAAGGTGCAAGTCATAATCTAGAAGATCCATGTTCAGTGCTAAATGTGCTGCTCCACAATTAGATGCGATAACCGACAGTAAATGCTTATCTCACAGTGCTTATCAGAATGAGGGCTGCGATCACCTATATCTGGGGTGGTGAACTCCGGTCCTGGAGAGTTCAGCTCCAACCCTAATGAAAACTCACCTGCCTGTAGCTTCCTAGTAACCGTTCAGACCTTGATTAGATTGTTCAGGTGTGTTTGATTAGGGTTGAAGCAAAACTCTGCAGGGCTGCGGCTCTCCAGGACCGACGTTCGCCACCCCTGACCTATATAACCAGCAACAACATACAGAAACAGCACTGATAGAAATGGGTCAGCAGTGAACTGACACCTTTGATGCATTTTCAGTCTAATTATACACCTGTCTGTGGATGGAGATCTGCTCCCCACTAATTGCATTACAGTAATGGAGGATTTACACCCGTGATTGAGCGCTCTGTTTGCATACATCTGCCTGTCCATTGGTAACAAAGCTGGAGACCATAAATACCTGACCCTCCAAACCTAGACTCCTCGAAAACCAGCTTTAAACTCTGAACTGTTAGTGCAAGAATCAGGCTGTTCATTTGATTGGACTGAACTGGAGAAATTACTCATTTTATCCCTATAAAGCCTACTGTTTCGTATTTGAAACACACATTTCTAAAGCCTCTAAATGATCAATGTGACCAAACCTTTGCAGAATAACCTGTTGCACACAATGCCTTCTGTCGTCTGATTGAAAGTTTAGACTTAATTACCAAGTAAAAGGTTTTTAGTCTAATTGTACAAACGTCCACCTTCACCTTCAGCTCCTGCTTCATGTGTCTTTTTGCTGTTAAATCTTGACATATTTTTATAAAGTAAACTTAAGAATAACCTTGATATTGTTAGTAATATTTCAAGATGAACACTTACTGGACTGAAACAGCTTCACTGTACTTGATTATCAAGACATACTTTTGTATAAAAATCATGTTAAGGGAACATGAAAGTTTACTTGTTCATCTCTCAATCATCATTGTATTGCATTGCATTATATGATTTTTCATATATCAAACTAAGCATTTAAATATCATCTTACTAAGACATTATTGGAGCTATAGAGTGACAACAGATCTTTATATAATTTTATGTAAGTATCTGTTATACTGTTAGAAAGATCTCATGGATTTGCATTACAATCAGAATTTCATCATATAAATATTAGGGCTGCGTAAAAAATATCGATATCTCAATATTAATCGATTCTCATTTTTACAGAACAATATCGATTCTTAAATCCCAAGAATCGATTAGATTAGCCTTTTTTTCAGTTAATGGATGGAACGTTGAAGGGCACTTCACATCCAATATATCGCAATAAGCATTGTGCTTTGGCACTTTTAATATGAAACAAAGTCTCAGATTTCAAATTCTGTCCATTGTATTGCAGGATTCAAACATTAAATGTCGTTTTGGTGCTGTTTAATGTGGAGTGACAGATCGCTGTAGCGCCTCAGTTCAACAGACGCAGCAGCGCGAGGCGCACGTGAACTAATCATCTCCTCCACATTAATACCAGTTTCAGCTCAAAATAAACATGCATAAACTCATTAGTCAGATAGAAAAATAAACTGTAGAGAGGGGCATTTTGCTAAATATATGCACCATATAACATATTCATTATAAATTGTACTGTTCTTCAATGTTTAATTTATTTGAATAAATCCATCAGGTTTTTATGACAGCCACCATTATTATGTAATTGTAACTTTATTATTTAAAAAACTTCATTAAGTGTAATTTTAACAAGTCAATTTTAACCTTCAATATTATAGTAATGCAGTGCCAACTGACTCATGTATATTTTACAGCATTAGTTGAGAGATTTTTTTTTTTCCTTGAGAAAATTTGGCATGTACTGTACCTGATACATATTCAAAATAATCGATATTGAATCGAATCGAATCAAATTGGTAATCGAATCGAATCGCAAGCTTGTGAATGAGAATCAAATCGAATCGTGAAATTTGTGTCAAAACCCAGCCCTAATAAATATCAGCATCTGTACCAAATTGCATATTTTTGCTCGGTTTGAGTCTCTGAATAAAATTTAGCTGTTTTCCCTCGATGTTCTCACTATATCAGACTGTATGCGCCATAAAAGCCTGATGCATCAAATATGATACTGAATAAATATACATATGCATTTTTTTTCAATAAAAGGCTCCATATAAATAAATAAATAAATAAATCAGGCTAATATTTCATATGTCATGCTACACCCATGAGCATAAGCCGAGACCCAAATCCTTTACAGTCTAAGACCTTGACCAAGATAACAATAAATGAGACCCAGACTGAGGCCACATTTATGTGGTTTCCAGAGGTCTCAAAAGCAAGAGCATAAGCTCCAGACGTGAACTCTGGCTGGTAATGCTTTACCTCCTCTGTGTTACTGATGAGAAGCTGCTTGCGTCCGCTGATATGGGATGGATCTATCACTGGCAGATGAGAGAAGTTTCTGTTTGGTAGTTCTGTGAGCATGTAACAAAATGAACAAAACAAACGACACACTCCGAGCAACCAAAGGAGGCGGTTAGCTTTTCTTGATCTTCTCGTTTTCTTGTGTGTTCTTGTTTTGAAAGTGTTTTGTTGTTTCCCTGTGGTTTCCTCTTCCTGCGTCTTGGTTTCTAATCCAGTGTTTTTGAGGAAAAGTCTCTCTGAAAACAATGACAAGCTATATTGAGCCAAATCAGTGTAAATAATACATTATTAAACAGTTTGCTTTATGCCACTGACTATATCTCTCTCTCTCTATATATATATATATATATATATATACAAATTTACAGTTTATTCATGAATGTACACTGATGATAAAACACTGGAGGTATTATTATGCAATAATTGCAGTTTAATGTGAGTTGAAGTGCATATTACACTGAACAAAATTATAAACGCAACTCTTTTGTTTTTGCTCCCATTTTTCATGAGCTGAACTCAAAGATCTAAGCCCTTTTCTATGTACTCAAAATACCTATTTTGGCAAAGGAGAAGTGCTCACTAACACAGATTTAGACAGATTTGTGAACAATATTTGAGAGAAATAGGCCTTTTGTGTACATAGAAAAAGTCTTAGATCTTTGAGTTCAGCTCATGAAAAATGGGGGCAAAAACAAAAGTGTTGCGTTTATAATTTTGTCCAGTGTATTTCTTTGTATGGCCAGCTATTATTAACAAATGAAAATGTTAGATTGTTTGATTTGTACTGTGATTTTTTTTTGTTTATTTGTTATGTTGTTTTCATATTTTGTATTGTCAGCAATAAAGTAAATTGTATCCTGTAAATTGTACTGACAGGATAAAACTTTATTTATCCTCTGGGGGAAATTGAGTTATACAAAAATTTCTAATAAATAGAAAGAAAAAAAACTATTTATTACTAATTATTTAAACTAATATATAAACTAATTATTATATTATAAACATAGGCCTTTTGTGTACATAGAAAAAGTCTTAGATCTTTGAGTTCAGCTCATGAAAAATGGGGGCAAAAACAAAAGTGTTGCGTTTATAATTTTGTCCAGTGTATTTCTTTGTATGGCCAGCTATTATTAACAAATGAAAATGTTAGATTGTTTGATTTGTACTGTGATTTTTTTTGTTTATTTGTTATGTTGTTTTCATATTTTGTATTGTCAGCAATAAAGTAAATTGTATCCTGTAAACTGTAATCCTGTAAATTGTACTGACAGGATAAAACTTTATTTATCCTCTGGGGGAAATTGAGTTATACAAAAATTTCTAATAAATAGAAAGAAAAAAAACTATTTATTACTAATTATTTAAACTAATATATAAACTAATTATTATATTATAAACTAATTATTTCTAGTTGAGCACTGCAAAGCTGAAGGAGAGACTGATTCGGTTACCTCATCTGTAATACTTTCAGAGTGATTGTGATTCCTGTGTCCATGGTAATAGAGTGAAAAAGTTGGGTTCCAAAAGTAAAATCTCCATTCATTTTCTCTATAGGGAAATTTTAACAATAACTTACAAACCATCAAAGACAGACCTACTGTGAGCTCTGAGGTAGTTAACTAATGATATATGATTTTGTTGAAGCAATTCAGTTGCCTTTTTTTCAATTTTTAAAATATTTGTTTAACTGCTTAATTTGTGGTGGAAAAACTACATTACCCATGATACAGAAAATTCCACCAATTGAGAGCCAAAAGAGCTTTTGATGCAATGATACAATCAAGTCAGTCTCACTATGCAGCCAACATACTTAAATATTTGTATACTGTATATATGCATATTTTGCAATAAACTTAAAATATACTGTTTCTTTAGAATTAATTAAAAACTTTAAATGAAAATTACATTTTGCTATAGTCTTTAATTTGTTTATATCATAAGCAATGTTTCATGGGATTGTAGTTCTTTCGCTCAATAAAGCTGTTAAGTTCACAGTCTTGTATCTTTGTCTTTTTGTCCATTTTGTATTTTTTATTTTTTGCTTCAAACCAAGTTTATAATGTGATTCTCTGTGTAGCGGGTTGGTTTGATTCATGACTTATCACTATAGAGACTAATGCATTCTATAGTGACTTATCTGATTGGTGGATGTCTCTCTCTGGATTATGGGCAGTGTAGTTCTTCAACAGGAATTTACTGATCACACAAATGAGTTTGTAATAACACTGACACCATCACTAATCCCCAGAGATCATGAATGATATGTTTAGAAAGGTTTATACACTTTCAGAGAAAAAGGTACAAAAGCTGTCACTGGGGCGGTATTCTTTCAAAAGGTACTAAACTCTCAGAAAAAAAAAAGGTACAAAAGATGTCACCGCCCCAGGTACATTTTCAAAAGGTACACATTTGCACCTTTTAGGTAGTAATATGTACCTTTAAGGTACCAATATGGACCCTTTATGTAAAAATCTGTACCTTTTGAAAATGTACCGCCCCGGTCACAGCTTTTGTAATATACACATTTGTAAAGACCAATATGTACCTTAAAGGTACCAACATGCATCCTTTTTTGGTAAATATGGTACTAAGGTGAAACTTCTGCAAAGGTACTGTACGTTATTGTTAAAAATCAATATGCCACGTGTTAAACACAACTAATATGCAACTGAACAGTTTATGATCCTGTTCTAATCAGTCTTCATGTTTAGTTACAGTAAACATCTCATGCTTCAGGTCTGGTAAATGTGGTGTACTGTATTATTCAGTCACAGACAGTCTTTGTAAATGCTTTGGGAATCTATCACTCTTTTTCATGCTCTGCTCTCGCTGCTGTGAATAAACTGCTTGCACTTCGCTCTGCCTGAGCCTGCATTGTAATAAACAGTCAGGTAGTCATTTAGCAGCTGTTTTTATTTGAAGACCCTCACAGGTTCAGTCCTCCAGGTGTAACCCAAGGTTAAGTGGCTCTGTACGGGCTCACGGCCGGAATCGAACAAGCAACCTTCTTGTTACGAACCCCTATGAGTCTCAGTCGTTATACTTTGCCACCCACACACACCTTCACTCTATTCTAATTGCTCTGACTCAAGCAGACATATGTTGTGTGAATCTTACTGTAGGTGTAAATATCGTGAGGCAACAGTCACCCATCTACTCTGTCAGACTGACACGGTTAAAAGCTTCTCGCAGTCGGGTCTTTTGGGGCTGTCAGTGGGCCGAGACGTTCCCCGGTTCTCTCAAAGAGAGACTTACTGTACGTCTTTTCCTACATGACTCAACGTCTTCTGTTGACACAAAGAGCTTTTTGTAGCTGAACTTCTGAGGGCTGGAGGTATCAGAGACATGTCACGTCTCAGCTCTGATGTGTAGATCGTTCTGCCACGAGAAACAGCGACTGTATTAAGCGCCTGCTTCAGATTCGGCTCGCGGTGGGGGTGAAAGCGCTGCCGAGAAATAATTGATATGCTGCGATGCGGCGGCGCACTAATCTCTCAGCTCTTTAGACGGTGGAGTATTCGAGTGACAAAGATTGTGATGTAACAACGTCGCATTACGCTTCACTGGATGAGAGCCATCTATCTTTTAACGCAGGTTATTTAAAAGGAAATTGCAGCCTGGATCTGGAGAGTGGCCCTCGTGTAACAGCGGTAATACTATTGCGGTAAATAGCAATCGGCGATGGAAGATTGAAACTAGAATGCTTGAACCGTAAAAATGCCTCTTGTATTGAGAGCTCAATCTTAGTATTGCTGGATACATTTTTAATACGTGCGGTGCAGTTAAACTCGAGGTGAATAGCACTCATGCCAGCACTTCATTAGGAAGTAGAACGTCAAATGTGAATTCAGCAGCTCACCGAAAGACCGCTGTTTTGCTCGGTGAGATGCAATGCAAATATATGCATTGAAAACATGCAGTCATCAGCCACGCCTCGCTATTCTGATCTTCTCCATGCATGCTATGCATGGGACTGCGCTTGTGTCGGTTCAGGAGCGTAGGCTCTGTATTTACTGCACGTACATTCATCCCAACCATGATGCAAATCACCTCTTTCAAGCATGCAACGAAAACTATCTCTCCATAATCAGGCAGTTTAGCAGCCATTCAGTGCTCATCTATTACAGAAGAGTTGCGGTCTCTCTCAAGACACATTACCACTCTCAAGCTCAGTTTAGCAGTGTGCTCCATGCTCTATTCAGAGCTGTGCATTCACAACTAAAGTCAAGACAAGGCACCTTTATTTATACAGCTCTTTACAATACAGATTATCAAAGCACAAAGTAAAGTGTAAAGTCACAATGCTCTTTTAATTACAGCTTAATTCCTGAATGTGAATCTAATTCAGGTGACAGAAAGTGGAAATACATTCAGAGAAGTACATACACACTGACAAATTATATACATGGGATTTTCTAATACATGTTTATTATGTAAAAAATGTATTCAGTGGATGTTTTGTTTTGTCTTCTGTATGGCAAAAAAAGGCATATGATGAATTATTTGTGTTTTTGACTGTTTTGAATTTATTTTAATTGCAATTCAGTACATTCCTCTTCCTGTCATTTAAATTCCAATTCCAATTCATAATCTGTTGTGACCAACTGAATTCAAATTCACACTCATTTATTAAAAGAGAGCCAATTTTGAAGTTTGCCAAACCCTGATTCTTTCCATGCAGGACATTTTATTCTTGAAGTCGTAATATATAAAATATTGAACTCACTATTTAGGAATGGGTGTTCTGCTATCATAATATTACATTTAAGTAAATATAGGGGTGAAAAAGACATACATTTAATTCAGAAATATTATAGATATTTATATATTACTTTTTATTAATCAAAATGTTAAAATCATGCTTTCTTGGCAGTACTGTTTTAATTGTTTCCTTTGTCCTAAATCTCACTTTCCATTCTGTTAGACATTTAAAATAAATAATTAAATAAATAAAAACAAAACAGCTTGTCAATGACATGATCCTACAGAGGCAAGGATGAAAACTTCAGTACAAACATCAATGAGTGTTGTGGATAGATTTGTTGCGTTCTGTTGTGTTTCCTGGTGTGTGTCACTCTAAATCAGTCATACTGTTCAATGAATATCAACTTGATGTCCTCATATAAGCTCACTGTCAGTTCCTCACTGAGCAATGACTAACTTTAGCTCTCCATGAACATCTGTTTGTTTTCTTGTCATTGTTTTATTAATAAAGTTTCTGAAACCCAGCTAGCAAAAATATGTTCTAAGACGTTGTGCTAATGTTCCACTTAAGTTATAGAAGGTTTTTTTTTTTTTAATGTTCTCTAAATGTTCAAAATGTCAGGTTTTTTTTTTATGTTTAACCTCCAACCTCAGCTTATATCAGGGTCAAAGGATAATTTCTCCACTCTAAAATATTTATGATCATGAGAGGCAGTACACGGGTTGTGTGGCAATTGATAAAAAGCATGCTCAAATATTTTTAATATCAAGGTATCACACGTTTCCCTTTATTTCTGTGCTATGCACAGCATGGCTTATGTTCCTGATGTTCTTCATTTTGTTTGCTTACTGGTCCCTGCTGAAATCTCTGCTTGTGTTAATGAACTATCAGCTCTCATATGATTTTCAAATCACCCCTCAGAGGGATACGAGTGAGTGTCGGAGATCCTGCACTGTGTACATTCATCATGACGTTGGCGAGAGTTTGATTATCAGACACATGCTTCAGCTGCAGCACTCTTGAAAATCATCATGCTTGTGTTGTCATTTAAGAAAGTTTGTCTATAAGAGTGTATATCAAACTTCCCCGATAACAGGAATCATTCTTTAGATAGGTTCTCTCAAAGCTATGAAAATTGTCTCCAGGTTTCGTATGTAACCATGGTTCCCCGAGGGAATGAGACGCTGCGTTGGAAAACACTTTGGGAACGCCATCAGCGTGACCATGCTCTGAATATTGAGATGCCCAGGAATGTGAACTACTCTCAGCGAGAGGAGTTTGCCCTGGGACCACACAAGGATCTGGTGTGCCTGCTTGTAAAGGGGGCACGAACGCAGACCTCCATGGTGGTTGATTTAAGAGACCGCCGCTGTGTCGCCGGTGCACCAACACATGGCGACCTCTTAGGTCTGAGAGAAAGTGTTTCAATGCTAGAAACACGGCCAGCATTTCCAGGCAGTTGAAGTGCCACATGAGATGGCGGTCGCTCCACAGACCGCGGGCTGAGTGGCCACTCATGACCGCTCCTCAACTGGTGAGGGACGCATCTGTTGCTAGCAAGGAGCTCCCAGCACCGGGCCCTGAGACAAGAACCAAGGTTAATCCACATGTCTAAGGCATGTAGGCATCGCCGACTGACCTTGAGCATGTGGAGCAGGTTTCCCCTTAGGGAGAACTCCTTGGTCTTGAGCCACCACTATAGGGGTCTCATGTACAGCAGGCCAAAAGGT
>NW_015653453.1:130679-136207 GCF_001515625.1 Sinocyclocheilus rhinocerous | reverse complement strand
GGTCTCCCATTGGACGCAGCTGCCATCAGACCCAGCAGTTTCTGGAACTGCTGACAGTGAGTGACCAGCCTTCTCTCACTCTCGCGACTGCAATGAGGATCGAATTGAACCAAGCAGGAGACAGACGTGCCTGCATCGTGGTCGAATCCCACACTACACCCAGATAAGTGGTTCTCTGTACTGGAGAAAGCACACTTTTCTTGGTGTTAAGTCTAAACCCCAGCTCTTTCATGTGAGCGAGAATGTCATATAGGGACCACCTCGATGGCCTCCTTCCTCAAGAGAGTGTTAACTTCTTGTTCTATTACCAGAGCCTGCTCGGGGCCCACCGTTGAAACGAGGCGGAGAAGAACCAAACTGATTCGGTAGCCTCTTTCTACAGTGTGCAGGACCCATTGAGACACATTTGGCAGAAGTTTCCACACTGCCAAAAAGGTCTACTAAGGGATTCAGTCTCTAGAGACTGATCTCTGGTGTAATCAGCGTGGCTAGGTCGGTGCCCTGAAGCGGTGAACCAGCAGGGACGGCCGAACTAGCTGCTCTAGAAATCTCCAAAGAGGTAGCGAGCCTCTTAGTACCACTAAGGGTGCTTTCAAAGTTTACTCGCGCGTGACTTGTATTAACAAATTTGGTCCGTTTAGAAACTTTGCTGTGTGAAAGCCAACCGCACCAAGAATAAAAAGCAACATTGTAATAATTTTAATCCCTGTTTCGGAACAAAGCAATCGATCTACAGGTGTGAAAGCACCCTAAGTTTCCGGGTGGTGACTGAGAGAAGTGCTCGCCGGAGACCGCTGCGCCCTGAAGTACCATAGGTGGCAGGGTAGGCAGAACGATCTCCTGAGGAGAGACGGGCACCGTAAAATGAGGTGTACACCGGTCTTCCACAGAGGGGCCTGCCCTCCGAAGTCCTGAGCCATGGCATCAGGACTCTCTTAGCTGAAGTCTCCTATTGAAAACGACGGTCCTCAGACCCGCGTCATATCCTAGGAAGACTAGACTGATAGAACCAGAGCCTGCTCGGGGCAAGACCCAATGAGACACGCTTGGCCGGGGCTTCCACACCACCAGGTGACCTACTAAGGGAACCAGTCTCTCGAGACTGGCCTCTGGTACACTTAGAGCGGCTAGGTCGGTGCCATGAAGTGGCGGACCGGCAGGGAACGGCCGAACTAGCTGCCCTAGAAACCTCCGAAGAGGTAGCGAGCCTCTTAGTACCTCTATATTTCCGGGCGGTGACTGAAAGGAAAAATGCCTCGAGCAACGCGTGAGCCGCTCGGTCACACAAACAATATCAACCTCTTCCGAGAAAGATAGCAGCAGCAGCGAGCGAGCACTCAGAGAGCCATATGCGAACCCGACGAGCACAGCCGCCACTCCGCCTCAGCGAAAGCGGGGCCGGCGTCGCGAGAAACTCTCGGGGCCGCTGACTCTGCGTGCTTCGCTCCCAAGCAGACAACACACAAACTGTATGTGACCCCATCGGAAATATAGCGTGGGCAGGGAGGAACACACAGCCTGAATGGTGTCTGCTCTCACCCAAATGCTTCTTTTTGGCTGAAGCTTGACATAATGGAGCTTATAAGTGGACAAACAACACTAAATAAGACTCACAAACAGATAGTGACTGACACACACACAGAGTGCTTGCTGAATGACAAAAAGCTGACGCTGGTTCTACCGCACGTGCTTTTATAGCTTCCTGGTCGCCATGTCACCCGCCCATGATGTCTCACCCATCTATTGGACTGATTTCATATGTGATTCAGAGCATGGTCACGCTGATGGCGTCCCCAAAGCGTTTTCCGACGCAGCTCGAGTTCCTGAAGGTGAAAGTCTTCCAGCAACATTAATAGAATGTAGCGTCTGGACCAATCAGACACACAATATAGTTTTTGTTAGTTATATTTAACCTCTCTTTCAGACAGATGAGACGTGCAAGTATTCAAACTTAGTTTTATTAATTGATACATTAGGTATCATTTGCATCTTTTTACAAAGGTGTGTTTGAACTAAGAATCTGATGTTTCCTTCAGGCGGTAGATCTGCTGAATATCCAATGGTCCCATAGTTTTATGCTTTATTTCTCTTCTCTTTACTGCCTAAGATTTAATCCTGTTCCTATACCAACTGTACGCATGTGTGTGTGTGTATGTGTGTGTGTATGTGTATGTTAGACTAGTTTAAGTGTTTATGTAGTTAATAAAGTCTTACTTGTATCACACTTGACATTGTTCATTGTTTGCTCATAACTGGAGTCCCTAATCATGCAGATTTATGCTACAGGCTCTGTGTAGTATTGTACAGTAAGAAAGTTATTTCCCTTAACCAGGAAATTAACGTTCTTAGAATTGACAGACAGTTGACCCTGAGAGGTCAAGTAAATACTTACAGCGGATCTAAATATTTATAATTAATTATAACTAGTTATGATTAATTATTCATATTTCCCCTGTGAGCTGATTCGCTACAGAACATTCATTCCAAGTTATTTGGCTTTTAATAATGTTCTCAAAAAAGTTTTCACAAAAAAAAGATAATAATAATAATAATAATAACAACAACAATAATAATAATAATAATAATAATAATTTGTACATCATTCGTATAACTTTTTTCCCCTCAAATTGTTTTAGTTGGATGCAAAACGAATGTTCCCTTAATGTTCACATATCCAAGAAAAAGAAAAACATCATTTAAGTGTTCTCCTCAAATGCTTTTGGAGATCAAACCTGTAACATTCCTGTATCACTACATCTGGTTGTTGTCAACTGGAAACAAAGGGTTAGAAAAATCAAAACTGAAGAGTCATGTTAGTAGGTGACTACATTGCACCGAATGAGGAGAAGACGCAAGAACTATCAGCAAAGTGACAATGGGCCTCATTTATGAAAACCAGCAGAACAAATGTCTGTGTTAATCATTTGTGTAAACTTTCTTATGTAAATGAAAGTGAATGCTCCAATTTACGAAATAATGGTTACTGGAATGATTTACGCAGAAATATGTTCTGCTTGTGTTTCATGATTGAGACCCATTAACTGAATGAATATTGAACGTAAGCAAGAACACATAATCAGCCCTGCTCCTCACATTATACTGTATCTATATACCCTACTGTTCTAAAGTTACATGTTAGAAGTATTTTTATTTATTTATTTTAAAAATGAATACTTTTAGTATTCATATATATATATTAGGGCTGTCAACGTTAACGCGTTTTAATTTTACAATCTTTAACGCGTTAAAGTAATTTAACGCAATTAAAGCAAAATTACTGAAGCACAATTTCTATTCTAACCCTTTAACCCAATGTTGCTTCTCTGCTTGCGATCAGATCATTTTAAGCTGCTAAACTCAGGGAAGGTTTTCAATCCAATGATCCAGTCAGCAAATGCATTCAAACAATCCGTCCAAAACAGCGCTAATATAAAGGAAACCAGGCTGATTACATCAGAGATTGCAGAGAGAACAGAGACTCTGTTTTCAGTGAATTATTCCAGTGTTTTTGGCTTTAAAACATGAGCTCTCTCATATTCTGTGATTGTCTCTGAAGAGCGCGAGCCCTCACACGTCACACTGTGTGAAGTACAGATTGAATGGATTGTCAACACATCCCAGCGTTGTATAGCTAGATGAGACGCAAACTACGTTTTCTCGACTGGATAACCAGTCTCGCTAGTAAAGTTTTGATGGATGAAGACTGCAATCAAGGTAAAGACGATTGCGGTGGCACACTGGAGTCGTACCGTAAGCACGCGTGAGTCCGTTATATTAATGCGTGTATGAGTGCTCTTGACGCACTGATCGCACATTGTATTTATGCACAGGCACAGACATTTCCGTACATTCATGTTGTTTCCACACACATTCACGATAATGTTTTGATTTTTGTCATGTGTATGTTACTGTGTTTAATTATTCTGAATGTATCCGTGTACTTTAGTAGATATATGCAGTCAGCAGGCGCTTGGTTTAGGTTTTTTTTTTGTCCTGTTCGGTATCACAACTTGACTTCTCTAAAATGTAAAAAAGCCTGTTGTATTGTACAGGTTGTGTGTATAGTGCTGTTTCACTGTACACACACTATACAATTCTGATTTTTTTCGCTTTTTTTTCTTTCATATCTGCTGATATGGGCTCCTTATATCATTCGGCTCTTTGGTGTCCTTTTGGAGTTTCTAAGTGTCCTTTTTTGGAAAGACATCTAAATTTATCTTGAAAAAAGCTTGCAGAAAATACAGATTTTTGAGAATCACCCTTCAATCTTTTGGTTTACATTGCTTGATATTACAAATTATGACAAAATAAACATTTGAAACAAGATAAACGGTTAATTTCATGAAGTGTGTGATTAATCGCGATTAATCACAGAAAAAGGGTGTGATTAATCACGATTAAAAATCTTATCGATTGACAGCCCTACTTTAAATGTAAAATTACTTTAAAACTTTTAAAAAGCGAACATAGAGTATGGTTTATTTAAATGAGCTTTAAATGGCTTTACTATGCCCACCAGGGATAGTTTCGAAAAGCTACAAAGAAAATGATGACTGATTTCCTGACATAAACTAATGACTGATCATAAGCAACTATCATAAAAGAGAAAAGAAAAACTGGAGAAGGAAGTACGCACTCATTGTTTACAAAGGCGTATTTGTTGATGGTCTCAATGACAGATTTAAAGGTGATCTTGGAGGTCAGAGTGTAACCGTGTTGGACCATAGGCTCCCCGTCTGGACCATCCCAGCAGTCCACTATAACACAAAGCATAGTCACAATCAGGGCTCTAAAAATAATTTATTTACAACCATTGGAAAATATATATTAGACATATATCCACAAGTGTTATCTTACCCTCCACACAGCGGCAGCCGGCCTGCAGGACCCAAGCATACATGTCCGTCTTGGAGTGGGACAGCAGCTGATCTCCAGTCAGGTAGGTGTTGTGGGAAGAGGCTATGAAATAGTTACACAGAGGCTGATCCATGTCTTGATTGACCTCGTTGTGCTGAGGGTTGAACACATCACAGACTGGGCTCCGCATGTAGCTGGTGAACCCTAGATAGTGAAAGCAGACACAAAACAGCTGCATATTTTTAATTTCTTTGAGCTGTATATTATATAGTGCTACAAAATCAAAATCAAAACAAACCAAAAACAAAACATGCAACATGTCTTTCAAAAGCTCAAAATTTAGTCAAATAATTAATGATGCACTGCTAAAATATTAGTTGTTACAACTAGGGAGGCTCCGATCAGGTTTTTTGCAGCCGATACTGAGTACCGATTTCTTGTCATGGTGATCGGCCGATACCGATGCCGATTCTGATGCTTCAAGCTTTATATAGACGGTTTGATCGGGCGCAAGCACCTGGCCCGAAGTTAACTTCCGGTCTGTTTGTTTATCAGTCTGGCTATGGCGCCGGCTACAAACGCAGTTAAAGTTAAGGTGATGAGTAGACTGAAGTTGGGCTCAGGTGGTTGTGCTGTGGGATGTGTTTCCCATACATTTATTTATTTGTGGC
>NW_015653453.1:105374-129996 GCF_001515625.1 Sinocyclocheilus rhinocerous | reverse complement strand
CAAAACATTTTTAGAACATTTTTTGGTAGCTGGGTGTGTTCTTGAAAAATGAAACATTATTTAGTTATTATTGCTGACTGATTTGAAATAGATTGCATATTTCCAACAGTAACCGATTTCATGATGTAGGTGGATGCAGTAGCGTACAGTAAAATCAATCAATGACTAACAGTATTACCAGAGTCATCAATCAGTACTGTAAAACTGCCTGTGTGAAGCATCATTACTGTAGCGATTGTCTCACACAGACAGCAGATCACACAGAACGGGCCATCGCCCTACACAAACACACTGATCAGAAGCTCAAATCGAGCTCCAGCAGGTCTCATATGCAGTGATTGCTTGCCCTCCACTCGTCTAAGCACAAGCGCTGCTCCTGTTCTATTACAAAAGTCATCCATCAGTACAGTAAAGCTGTCCGTGAACAGCCATCAATCATCCATCTGTACGGCAGTAGGAGAGGCCTGTCACACTGCTGGATTCATTTAGGCTGATCCAGCCCATTCCTGCTGGTGACACTCAACTGGTGTCAATGATTTATAATTCTTTGAAGGAGTTTATTCCCACAAACCCAAACCCTACGGCTGATTGGTTGTTTCTTGAGGGTCTGGGTGAAATACCTTAAAAAAAAAAAATCTGCTTCCAAACCACTCCTCAGAGCTGAAAGACATCAATACAATAACTCAACAATTAAAAACTCACCATAAAAAAACACTGATAAAGACTGTGATACTACACAAGAAATGCAAATGTGCTTGACAATGTGCTTCATGTGATAACATCTTAAAACGACTATGTATGTAGGTATAAAACTTGTATGTATGCATGTATATATATACTGTTTTCAACATTGATAATAATCAGAAATGTTTCTTGAGCAGCAAATCAGCATATTAGAACGATTTCTGAATGATCATGTGACACTGAAGAGTGGAGTAATGATGCTGAAAATTCAGCTTTGATCACAGCAATACATTATATTTTACAATATATTCACAGGAAACAGTTATTTATATATTGTAATAATATTTCAAATTGTTACTGTTTCTTTTTTTTTTGACCAAATACATGCAGCCTTGGTCTTACGCTCAGTAAGAGACTTTTTCCAAAAAACATTATACATAGCTTAATTTAGGTCAAATACTGTTTTATTATTAATATAACTGAATGAACCTTACTGCAGTAAGTTCCACTAGCAAAAGTTATTTGAATAAAGACAGTTACATTTTTTTTAAGAGTGCATGTAATTGATATAATTTCTACATAGTCTTTAGCTTTAATAATGGATCTTTTATGTGTTTCTCTCATAGATCTCAGGAATTAAGACGTCTGCCATCTTTGGTGAACAACTGCAATTTATGAAGACATTTTGATGGCGTCCCTCAGCACTTTAATCTAAACAATTTTCCATACAAATTGCCAAATGCAGCACTAATCGCAATCACATATGGTGTGACTCTGATGGGCTGCTATTGCGCTGTAAAGGTGATGCATTCGATGACATGCCGGGTAACCTTTGCAGATGATATTGCCTTTCATTAGGCCACGTGGATGGTAGGTCTGCAATGACACCACTATTACTTTCCACACTCAGGTTGACTCATATTCATTCTCCAGCCCTCATCACACGACAGACAGAATTGTCATTTAAATAGATGCTCCTGCTGGCTGTTTGGACATCTGGCCGTGTGTTTGAAAATCTTCTGTGATATTGCAGAAAAAAAATCAATAAATACATAAAATGCATGACAGGAAATAACATGGGATGGAGAATCATCTTCTCAAATCTCATCCTGTGACCTCGACCGGCTGCCATTAGTCAACATGCAAGGCTTTTCTTCTGAGGTTCCTACATTGTGTTGATCTGTTCAGGTGCCATCTTCTGCAATATCCAAACTAACTTGAGTTTTGCACACGTTTCAATGCTATAAAATATTTACTTAGAATAGGAAAAATTAGGTGTTTTTTTCATAGCATCCACTATGCATCAAATGAGGTGATTATGTACACTGAAAAAAGCCATGTCATTTATTTAAAGTGCATTTTTTTATATTGGCAACACACCTCAAACAAACAAACAAACAAACAAACAAATAAATAAATAAATAAATATTAAATAAACTATTTTGTTTAAATAGTATTTATTTTTCTTGACACCACAGTGTCGATTATTAAATTATTAATAAATTGTGGGTTTTTATTTAATTCAATTTTTATTTAATTATTTGTTAGTTAGTACATAACAGAAAAGATTATGCATAACAATTTATTAAGCATTTATAAGGTGTAAATTCTACTTTTATATTGTAGAAAATTTAGCTTTTTGTTTATGATGAAATTACATTACAAAAGCCAAAACAAACTATTGTATTGCCTGCATTAAATAAGAATTTGGCTGATGTCTAAAGAAAATATATTAATAAGATACAGTCTTTATAATAAATAATTGTTTTACTCTGCATGAATGTATTTTTGTTTTTTTGTCTTTGAGAAATGTAATTATTTATTTGGTTGACTGATTGATTGATTGCCTGAATGATTGATTGATTGAGTATATTAACAAACTTTAAGGTTACCCATAAATATAATTTCAGAAAAACAAATTAATTTGACTGTATTGTAACAAATAAGAGTGTTTTTTCGGTGTGCAGGAAATATCAAATCAGATGGCAAAACTGGCAACCGATGTTTGATGAAAACTGAGGCTCTCAACAGTATACATGTAGTCATGCATACCAAACCATTCTCTCTCCAGTCTCCTACTGAAGGTATGATGTGAATAAATGCATACAATCAATATACAGTGCATTCAGAGCTCACCTAAATAACGGCCCTCAAGTGCTGCCTGCATAATGCAAACCAATGTGGATTTTAGTTTGACGGTTTGCAATCCATTCATGCCAGAGAAATCGAATGTTTGAAGAAACGCTTTATTTCTCAAAGCACTCAAGAGCAAAAATGAATAGAAGAATATTTTTCAGTATGTTCTTGAAAATAACACATCTTTACAGCATAACATTGATTAGATGTGCTGAACTTTTGTTAGAGATAACATTGTATTCTGAAGATAGATCTGTCCCTAAACTCAACTGTGCTCAACCTCTGAGATTTAAATGGAGTGACAGATCGTGGTAATTAGAAATGATGACGGACTGAAAACGACCTGCAAGACAAACCTACAGCGAACTGTCATTAGTGGGTTGTCAGTGTTTTTAACACGTCAAGCACACGTTCATGCTGCTGTGAGCCATGTGTGAGTCTGGCTTATAAATGCTTGACTTCAGTACGGCCCGAAACGTCTTTAAAAACATGTGATCACAACAGACAAGTGAGTACAGTTATATATGTGACATTATCACCAATCAATATCAGACAGAATAAAGGCAAGTGAAAATCAGCTGTGAAAACCTAACCGAAAACAAGAACTATAAATCTTAATTGTAAGTGCCATTTCATTAATAATATATACAGCATATACTAGAAAAACAACAGTGTTCCTTAAGCACAGATAAAGATGCTTTGCTTCATTATGCTTTCATGAGGCTTTTAAGAATTTAGTATGTTGATGCTTATGTGGATTTTAACAAATTTACAGTATTTGTCATGGACTTGACTGGTTATATGCACGAGTTTCACAATTTGAGTTGAATTACTGAAATAAATTAACTTTTCCACGACATTCTAATTTATTGAGATGCACCTGGAACAGGTTTATTATCAATAACTAAAACCATAAAAAAGACTTGAAATAAAAAATTAACTGAAATAAAATATACAATAATATATATAACAAAAACTATAACAGTAAATACATGACTCTAAATTGGCCTTGGTCTTGAGAGCTCATAAACCATATTAGCGAGGTCTGGGTCTCAGACAAGATGTCAGTCTATTTCCATTGTTCTTGAGGTGATAATCACCTCAACCACAGATCGGCACTGTGTCTTCACCATTTCTGAAATCTCATTTCATTTGAAACACTGAATAACGCAGTGGATTCTACAGTTTCACTTCCTTTCAAATGGTTCTTGGAGGTAAATGGTTCCAGGTCTTGGTCTAAAGTTTGGTTCTTTTTATATTGGTCTGGGTCTGACTCTGATTTAGTATAAATGCCTATGTTTGCCAAGTATTTTCAAGACCAGCTGGGCTTTAACTGTGTTTTGTCTATAAATGCTATAGTAGATTTCATCTCTGGTTCAAAGCTTCTCATGAACTGAACTCATGTGGGACTTTTGGTGGATAAGGTTAGATGAATGTTCAATACAAGCTCTTAGCTCTGTGTACAGCATCTGTGGCATGTTGTCGATGACCACAGACTTTCTTCTCATTGTAAATAGGCTAACACATAGTTACAGAGATGCGCTTTGAAAGAAAATGCATGTGGCAAAACCATTGCAATGGAATTAACTGCTGCACACTTTAACATTAAAAAGCATGATAAAATAGCTTACCAACCCTGTCTATATAAACAGTATTATATAAAGCCAATAACACTGACAACTTGTACGTACTGTAGCGTCTATATATATATATATATATATATATACAAGAAAATAAAAAAATCCTACACGATTAAAGTCCGGATCATAAAGAGCCAAGTCTCGGGATGTTGCTGTTCTAATACCTGCTTTTTCTCTGGGTTTGTGATCGGATGAGAGATGCGTTCCTGTTAATGAACACGAATTCTTATCATTTTATCTGTTTCAGATTCATTTACACACAGAACGCAATGTAATACAAATAAAGTAAAATAATGAAACGCCAAATGTAGCTTATTACTAATCAAATAATGGTTAGAAATAAAGACGTGCGCTCTCTCTCTCTCTTCTTCAAACACTGGATGTGCTTCAGTCCCTCCCCTTTCGGTCTGCCATCACCCTCCTCTACAATCCAGTAAAGTGATGCTCGGCGCCTCCTCCTCGTTTCTCTCCGCGTTTCTCAGCAGCAGTCGGACTCTCCATCTCTGCATCCGGAGCTGCACTGCTGTCGGATATTTCCTCCTCAGCTCTGCTTTTACACTCGACCGTTTCTCAGATGCTGCTCAGTGAACCGAACCGCCGGATTTCTCCCTCTTGAGTATGAGAGGGACCGATGACCCATCCGCACAGCAGAACCAGAGCCAGCAGCATGAGCCGCGCCGCCGGACCCGGAGCCTCAACATAACTTTAAAGCAGCGCGGAGCGTCAGATTCCCGACACACGGGTGAAGCAATTTCAGGTGAGTCTTTAAGGTGCTTTCACTGAGCTGGACGTTAAATGTGTGAGCGATGGCGCGCTGGGCGCGTGTGAAACTGAATGTTGGAGGGATGTTACATGCAGCACTTCATGGAGGTCCTGCGCGGCCAGTACATGATGTTTCTTGAGAGGGTCTTCTGCACGGATTTGAACCGGACTAGTTCTGCAGGTGCTTGACGATTTGAGTAACCAACGCGCGTGTGTGTGAGATCTGTTTTCAGTCCACGCATTGCTCATTGTTGCAAGTTTGATTGCGGATTGATGTAGATTTGGTGTATGTGTGGGGGGTTGATGCTGTTTTTTTTCTCTCTCTTTCTCTGCTGAGTCAACTCACAGCCTAAATGCCCATTAGTGCACAAAGCATAAATGAAGTCTCATCACTATTAGAGAATGACACCATATGTTTTCAGAGAGGCTGAATTAATAATTCCGCTTTGCAGTCAGTAATGTCTTTACTCAGCAACTGCACATTCAGGACAAACATGATAGCTAGAACACTGTTTTCTCCTTTGTATGTTTCCTGCTGCATCTGCAAAGTCAATAAACATGTGCACTGCAGTAGAAAGCACAACAATCTCCATCCTCAGGCCTGAATCGCACCGGGAACGTGATGCACAAGAAAGCGTTCACACTCGCATTAAGCTCGGATGTGTTGTGGCGAGGAGCGTGTGTTGCTGGTGAAAAGGGGGCAAATCTTCACGGCTCTGCCACAAACGGCGTGTTGAGGGCATGGAGAGGCTCAAAGCTGGAGGTGAACTTGTGTGAATGTGTTTCTGATGCTTAACTGTTGGGGGAGCTCTCGCACTTTTGCGCTTGATGTCAAATGTGACTTTGAAGCTTTTGGTAATTGAGTGATTATGATGGACACAAAGGCACAGCCTAGAGTCCTAAAGAGTTGTTGTTGTTTTTTTTTTCCGGGATGCATCCCATTACTGGTGCAGTGAATCAAACCTGGTCGATATGCACTTTTCATCTGGTCATATTAGACAAAATTATGACGCCCGTCAATTTTAGTGATCAGTCCACAGCATGCTTTTAGTGGCCTAATTTGGATTGTATAGCAGGGATGCTTTTTTTCAAACCCTAATTATGTGTTATTGATTTTTTGATTCCATCAATAGCAAAATAACCAGTTTGCATTATCCGAGCAATGCAATTTTATTCGCTCACTTATGCAATAAATGCATGCTAAACTAGACACACAGGAATGTCCAATTAAGCACAAACAAGCCACACTTGTGACCGCTTGATAATGTCAGCAGAAGCTCCAGGCGACTCAGTGTCACTCACCCAATACAAACTGGTCCAGGTGCGTGTCGCAGCCTGACGTTCTCCTCCGCACCGTACCTGTTCTGATCGTCATTCACCAAGGCAAATAAAGGGCGGTCTGCATACAGAGCCTCTCTCAGCTCGTCTCGGACCACAGACGTGGAACTGTGGACGCTTGATCTACACCTAGGCCAAGACAAGAATATCAACGACGAGGCTGCTTTGGCAGAGGGAATAATGAGCACTGTCTCATGCTGGCAGGAGTCGCATTGGCTGCCATGTGAAAGGGTGCAGCTGGGTGTCTTGGCGTCTTGGATCTCAGGATGAATCGTGTGCTACTGAACGCCTGCTTGTTTATTGTGCTGGTCTGTAGTGTCATAAAGATGACAAGGCTCAGATGCATCCATCAGTTCCGACTGCTGCCTAGTATTTATGTTTATGTGAAAGCTGAGGTCATGATATGAGACTTAAATGTTGGAAATTAAGTTTTTAGTATGCATAACAAACATGGATTTATTATCCAACCAATGTGAACTACAGATTCAAGATACAGAGGAGACCGGGGCTAGTTGTCACACTTTTTACTTCAGTGATTTTTTTTGTGGTTTTTGTGAAAGTCAGTGTACAGAAACATTTCCACTGTTATGTGATTGCTCAATTTTACAAAAGAATGTAACAGTGTGACAATGTTGCAAATATATCAGTGTAACAATATGACTCCCAGGAAGTGACATCATTTGGAATGCTGGCTATTATTTATGTATATATATATAAAAAAAAAGTAAAAGCTAAGGTGATGATGAGACATAAATGTTGATATTAAAATATTAGTATTCATAACAAATATGGCTACTGAACGCCTGCTTGTTTATTGTGCTGGTCTGTAGTGTCATAAAGATGACAAGGCTCAGATGCATCCATCAGTTCCGACTGCTGCCTAGTATTTATGTTTATGTGAAAGCTGAGGTCATGATATGAGACTTAAATGTTGGAAATTAAGTTTTTAGTATGCATAACAAACATGGATTTATTATGCAACCAATGTGAACTACAGATTCAAGATACAGAGGAGACCGGGGCTAGTTGTCACACTTTTTACTTCAGTGATTTTTTTTGTGGTTTTTGTGAAAGTCAGTGTACAGAAACATTTCCACTGTTATGTGATTGCTCAATTTTACAAAAGAATGTAACAGTGTGACAATGTTGCAAATATATCAGTGTAACAATAGGACTCCCAGGAAGTGACATGATTTGGAATGCTGGCTATTATTTACGTATATATATAAAAAAAAAGTAAAAGCTAAGGTGATGATGAGACATAAATGTTGATATTAAAATATTAGTATTCATAACAAATATAGATTTATCATCCAACCAACAATTACTGTAGTTTTAGGATGTAGGGGAGACTGGGGCAAGTTGTCACACTTTTTACTCCAGTAAATATTTGTCCAGGTGGATTTATTTGTGAAATTTGGTGAACATACTTTGACTACAAACAAAAAAAAAACTGTTGATCATTTTCATTGTTATTGTCCAGAAAAAAAAAAATCACATGTACAACACATTGACTCTGATATAGTGGGGCATGTTGTCACACTGTATGGGGCCAGTTGTTACAATGGTAACCTGCCATTAAAGGCATAATTCCCCCAAAAAATGAAATTATGTCACTTACAAGAATATATTATTGAAGAACATTGGTAACCAAACAGTTTTGGTGCAGAAAAAAAAAAAAGAAAAAAAAAAGTGTATCAAAATATCTTCTTATAAGTTCCACAGAAGAAAGAAAGTCATGGAGGTTTGGAACGACATGTGAATGATTATTTTTGGGTGAACTATTCCTTATTTTAAAGCAACATTTAAACAGTCAAATAGTTATGCAACACAAAACATGACTAAATACTAAATATATGATTGCATGATGATTAGATCTTAATACGCACATTAGGTTTGCCATTATTACCCAAAGTCCTCTCCTTTTATTGGCAAAGACACATCATAATTTCCGACTAGCGCGGCACATGTCATTACAGCATCACAGAGGCGAGAACGTCTCTGGTGTTCTGATTAATTCAAGACTTTAAGCAGATAATACCAGCACTTCTCTCTCTGGGATATGGTAATTGCGAAGCATAGTAAAAAGTCGATCTCTGGGTTTCAGTGATTTGAGTAATCTCAGAACACCTTGTGTTAACAGAAATTAGCTTGCTGCTAAAATTAGCCCGCTGATAATAATCCTTCTATGCTAATATAAAATCAGCACGGAGAACACTAAATGAATATCACCGGATCAATTGATCCAGCCTGCAGAATTCATCTCAGCCTTGTAGCGTTAATATAGACGCCCAAATCAAACATTTATGGGTCAAATATTACAGAGAGATTCTCCAGTGACATGAGCCGGTGTCATCATCAGTCGTCTTGGCAGGATTTCCACGTAATTAGAGGATCTTCACGGTATGTTTCATCATTGACGTTTTTAATGGTTATTGCTGTACTGCAGTTACAGTACTTATGCCTTTAATGTCATATGATGGAAGCTCAGCATAAATGCATGTCAAATTGATTGACTTCACGGGCATAAGAGATCTTAGTACAGTAGAGATCTGTTCAGAAATCATAATGCCTTCAGAGGGGACTAAAGAAACACAAACTCATAAGAGGGTGATTTGAGATGCTCTACATAGGGAGCAATAATGTGAGCTGCACAAACAGATTTCATTTGGTGGCCGTCTTGGGAACGCTGTCATTTCAGTCATGCAAGTAAAGCTCCTATGTAATTAAAAGAGAAAGAAAGAAAGAAAGAAAGGAAGAATGAATAGAACAATAATGACATTAAATATGATTAGTTTTATTCATATCACAAGATTAAATTTATTCATTTAAAATTTATATTTATTTGGAATTAACTTAATTTGACATAACTGTTTTATTCAGTTCAGTGTGCTTCTATAAGAAGGATAGGCAGTTGGCAGACTTTAAAGGTCATTTTATTTTATTTTATTTTATTTTATTTTATTTCTATACTTGAAACAGGACATGCTTATTATTTTATATCAGTTAGTATAACACCAATATTTTAGTTATGTTTGTTTAACCATGTTTGTAAGTCAGTATTTTGATGTAGTATTTAAAAAATGTAGTATTTGCAAAAACATAAAAATAAATACTGTTTCAGCATTGGTAGTATTTATTATTATTATTATTATTATTATTATTATTATTATTATTATTTTTGTTTAAAAAACGAATATAAAACTAATAATAATATTTTTTGTTCGTGGATATATTATAATATTATTTTGGATTTTGATCATGATTGGTGCTGTTATTTATTTTTTTATTTTTTTAAATACATACTTTTATTTAAATAATTTACTTAATTTGACATTGCAGTTTTATTCTGTTCAGTGTGATTTCTATGCAGTTTAAAGTTCATTTTTATACCTTAAATAGATCATGGTTATAATTTTATATCAGGTTGTTTTGCATTCATATTTTAGTTATGTTTGCTTTTACAATTCCAGTCCCCTTTCAGTCAACAGACAACGTTTACATTTAGTTTTATTGTTGGTTTATATCATTAACCCTACATCTCCATCTTTATAATGTCCCTCATAATTTCTTTGACAGCACCAGTGCATGTAGCACTGGTTGATTGCATTCACTGTGACACTGTGAAGAATAATTTTATCTAAACTGTTTCCGTTCATATTTCAGCTGCCTGTGAGAATTGCAACTAGATTGTTCTGGGCATAGGGAGTTTTTGATTAAGCTATTAAGTATATTAGCTTTAATGAAAGTGCCCAATCTGACTGCGCCGCGTCCTCTGTCCTCTGTTTCATATCATTTAATAGTGTCTCTTGAAATAAGTCTATCAGCAAAGCTGGAAGAAATATATGCACCGTTCTTTGAAGAGTTGATCTGATTTGTGCAATTATGAGTCAAACGACACTATAGACTAAAACTAGAGGACAGTGTTATGAAAAGAAAGTAAGGACAAAGCAGCTGTTAATGCTGTGGGGTTTTAGATCAAGTCACAACATTGAATTATATGCAACAGTTTTTCTTTGACATTTGAGAACGCTGTAATTGCATATTCGCTGTGTTGACAGCTAACCGTCAGTGTATGTCCAGCCGAGCTCCAAACACAACACCAAACAGCACTGCATATTTTTCTTTGTTAGTTACGGCCCATTCATTCGATTGGTGAAGTTTCAAAAGTGCTGATACACCAGGGTTTGGGGTTTGGCTGGTTAGCATGGGTCAGTTAGCTGGTTGAAGACATCATATGTTGTCTTTCTTTACTGGCGACCGTTCAAAAACAGCCATGTATTCCGACAAAATAACATTTCTTACATGCAACATATACACTTCTGTTCAAATGTTTGAGGTCAGTACATTTTTTTAAAAGACATTAATACTTTTATTCATTAAAGATGCATTAAATTGATCAAAATTGCCAGTGAAGACATTTATAATGTTTCAAAATATTTCTATTTCAAATAAATGTATTTTCTTTTGAACTTTCTATTCATCAAAGAATCATTAAAAAATAAAATGCATCAGGGTTTATATAAACATATAAAGCCGCAAAACTGTTTTCAACATTGATAATAATCAGACATGCTTCCTGAGCAGCAAATCAGCATATTATAATGATTTCTGAAAGATCATGTGACACTGAAGACTGGAATAAAGATGCTGAAAATGTGGCTTTGATCACAGCAATAAATTACATTTTACTATATATTCATGTAAAAAAAAACAAAAAAACGGTTATTTTAAATTGTAATAATATTTAACAATGTTAATGTATTTTTGATCAAATAAAAACAGCCTTGGTGAGCAAAACTTCTTTCAAAAACATTAAGACATCTTATAAACCCTAAACTTTTGAAAAGTATAGTGCAGATACATTAGAGTAGATGTAACTCTGAGATGCCAGAAAAGAAGTTGAAAACACAATTAAAGATAGTTTGACACGAATGTGACTTGCACCAACTAGACATTTTAATTGAACTATTCATTATTTCAGTATGTTCACTATTTTGATCCTGCTTTGGCTTCTTGTGGAATGTTTTTTTTTTTTTTTTTTTGCCAGAGCAAATATCAAGCAAATAGCTGATATAGCTAGGCATATCATATCTGAAAGGTCATTTGTCCAGTCTTTAATTTTTTTGAAGCATTGTATAAAAGTATGCTGTTGTAGTGAATATTAGCAGGGATGCTCATTACAGCAGTGCTCTTACACTTTTTATCATGTTTTATTAATGTAAATGCATGGGGCATTTCAGTCTTTTAGACTCATATAAATGTGTAGGTAACACCAGGTTGTTCTTGGTGTAAGCTAAAGCTGCTGTAGAAATCATTAAGAGGTCATGGCATTGACATGAGAAATGAGATATGTTTGTTCGGAGCATTTGACTGTGGATTGTTTTGTAAACGAGGCACAGAGTTTGCAAAGAGACATTTGTTAAAAGATCCAGTGAATCTGACAGCAGCTACGTCACAAAGCAATTTGTAAACAATTTGCTAATGCGTTATGTATAAAGTATAATGCATTATACAGATATTCATAATGTAGGCTGTTATGCATTATATGTTTTCAGAACTAATTGTAACTTTCATTATATGCATTATAAATGCATTTTAAAATTTGCAGATTCCTTGTTACAGCGGCAATTGGTTGTTTGTCAAGTGTTTTAATGCATTATCTAAAGGTGTAACAATTAATAGATAAGTATTCAAATGTATTATAACCGTGGTTACAATTATTCATGAGATCATACAATGCATTATAAGGTGCATTCCAAGACAAAATTAGAGCATTCAAAATAATTTTATTATGCATTATATATAAACAATATATATATACCAACAATTGCATAATGCTTTGTCTGTAAATGACTAAGACTATGATTTTAAAACACATACTCATGTGAATTAGCAGGGGGCGTTAATACCTTTTTCTCATGCATTTTACTGACATTTACTGACACGCCTTAAAGGAGCCGCCCCTTAAAAATGTATAATTTCAGACACGGGGAAGAATGATGGTTAATCATCATTTTTGTGACTGTTATAATAACATTATAAGTAAACCCCAATGAAGATACTTAAAATAAATCCATGTCAAGACCCCTTTAAATGCTGATTACATGGTTCTAAGAAGGGAAGCACACGACCCTTCATGGGCGACCGGTGACTGTTTTTGCCTGATCTTCATAAATTATTAAAAGCCATGGTCATTTGCAGCGATTAACCTCCATAATTCATACAATTATGTAATGAAAGGGCTGAATGAAAGTCTGTGCCGTGGCTCCCGACTGTTTAGGCGTGGGGGAAACACTCGTGACAGAGAAAACCTCGGCACTCGAGCTCGACTGAGGCCCACCAGCTGCTTCAACCTCACCGCTGCCAATGGAGACCGCTGGGATTATTAATAAACAATGGCAACCTGTAGGGGAGAAGAGGTAGATGCAGTTTGCCAGCAGGTTTGACTTCACCTCAGTGTCAGTGCTTTTCCCCAACTGGAGTGGAGAACGGCTGCCAGCGAGCTGGAAAACAAAAGGCCATGAGGAGACATCACACACATGTGTCTTTGCTACAGTAGTGCTGTAGAATTAATGGATTAGCGAATTCGGTCCAATTGTGTAAGCCTTCCCTCCATCTTTGACAAGACCAACTGGCCTTCTTATAAAGTTCATCTTCCTTGAGTCTCATCCAAAGATTTGAACGATGCAGCTTTCGGGATAGAGATTTGATTTGAAGAGACTTGAAGAGATCTGATCACCCGTGCTAAAAACCTTTTGAAGTACATATTTGCGTATAATTGGTATAGGCAAAGTTCATCTCAAGTAGCTTTTCCACTGAATTATACACTAATATACAGAAGGTGCACAGAGACATTCACACAAACACAAAACACCATCATGGTAACACACATTTTAAACAAAATACTTTCAAATGTGGAGTTTAACAACAGGAATTCTGGTAATGTCAGTTTACAGTCTTTGACTGTAAATTATACGTTGATTTGTTCTTTTTTACATATAAAAACTGTACAGTTAACAGCATTGTCTGGTTAGATCTTTTACAGTTTTTTTCCCTGTATATAGGCCTAGTATGGGAACTTTTGTTAGCCTGTTAACCTATTAACTTTTTGTTTTTTTTGCTTGTTTGTTTGTTTTTGTTTTTTCCCCGTTGCATTTCTACAATATTTTACAGTTAAAATGACACAATTTTTTTTTACAGTGTACATTTAAGTGATTTTATTAGTGCTGTCAAACGATTAATCGCGATTAATCACATCCAAAATAAAAGTTTTTGTTTACATTATGTATGTGTGCTGTGTATATTTATTATGTATATATAAATACATACACATGCATGTATATATTTCATAAAATATGTTATGCTAATATATTAAATATATTTATTTATAATATAAATTATATGAATATATAGACGTAAATATTTTCAAAATATATACTGTATGTGTGTGCATGTATATATACATAATCAATATACACTTAACACACATTTTAAACAAAATACTTTCAAATGTGGAGTGTCACGCAGGGAATTCTGGTAATGTCAGTTTACAGTCTTTGACTGTAAATTATACGTTGATTTGTTCTTTTTTACATATAAAAACTGTACAGTTAACAGCATTGTCTGGTTAGATCTTTTACAGTTTTTTTCCCTGTATATAGGCCTAGTATGGGAACTTTTGTTAGCCTGTTAACCTATTAACTTTTTGTTTTTTTTGCTTGTTTGTTTGTTTTTGTTTTTTCCCCGTTGCATTTCTACAATATTTTACAGTTAAAATGACACAATTTTTTTTTACAGTGTACATTTAAGTGATTTTATTAGTGCTGTCAAACGATTAATCGCGATTAATCACATCCAAAATAAAAGTTTTTGTTTACATTATGTATGTGTGCTGTGTATATTTATTATGTATATATAAATACATACACATGCATGTATATATTTCATAAAATATGTTATGTTTATATATTAAATATATTTATTTATAATATAAATTATATGAATATATAGACGTAAATATTTTCAAAATATATACTGTATGTGTGTGCATGTATATATACATAATCAATATACACTGAACACATATTATGCAAACAAAAACTTTTATTTTGGATGCGATTAATCACGATTAATCGTTTGACAGCACATATTTCTTTAATATTATATTATCTTCAAGTACAGTTTTTTTTTTAATATATACTTTTAAGGTTTGAAGTAGACTACAAGTGCACATTCAATTAAATTAACCACACTTCTTTTTTTCACAAGGGTTTTGATTGTCAAAAAAGTCAACATTGTCTTTTATTGTATTCTTTATATTTTGGAAACCGTGCAAGAGTAATTGTCACTGGTGTAATTGTCAGTGTCATATACTCTGACACTGACAACATTCATAAGTTAAACACTCATAAGTAACTCGATACCACTTTGATAACTTGCAATCAGAAATCTCTACATCTAAATGGTAATGGTTTCCTCTCGGCTCTATTATTTGCCTGCTGAGCCAGTTAGAGACCGTGTACCAGGGAGAACAGCCATGACTCAGCATAATAAAGCAGCGTCAAGTATCCTCTCCACAAAAAGCCCCAGATCCGCTCGCTACCTGCAATTACTCTGTGACTGACAGCACCTTCGACCGAGATTTACATTTTGCTTTAAAGCGAGCAAGACTTATAATTGAGTCTTAAGAGTAGCTGTTCCTAGATCAGAGGTCACTGAGAGGCAAACTGTTATCGGAAACCACTCAAGAAAAAAGAACAGATAAAAGCAATAAAGTGCTCATTGTGTTTTGTTTTTTTTTGTCCTGCACCAGTACCAGCGGTCGTCTGCTGTTTTCTTCAATTTCTGTAGAGAGAGATGCCTTAGAGATACTCACCCAAAGAAAGAACAGCGACAGGTAATCTTTGCCACACTCTGCCTTTATGTAATTGATTAGTTCACCCAAAAATGATAATCCTGTCACCATTTACATTCCTCTTTGAAACGAGACATTTAGTGTCTGAGTTTCTGTTATCCACTCTCAGAAATAAAGGTACAAAAGCTATCACTGGGGCGGTACATTTTCAAAATGTACGTTTGTACCTAAAGGGTCCATTTTGGTACCTTAAAGATACATATTAGTACTTAAAGTGTACATATTAGAACCTAATAGAAACAAAAGTGTACCTTTTGAAAAGGTACCGCCCCGGTGATAGCTTTTGTACCTTTATTTCTGAGAGTGTCCATACACTGAAAATAGATGGTGATTTATACTATTAAGCTCCAAAATGATTTTTAAAAAAAACACACCAACAAAGCTTTTACATGTAGGTATCAAATTTTCCAACATGGGCTCATTGGAAATATGGTCTTCTACCTACACTTTTGCAAAACTTCAAAAAACACCAACAGCTTTTATTCCTTTTTTAATACAAATTATGATTATGGGGCAGATTACTGATTAATAAAGACGTATTTTAATGCAGTTTCTTGCACAATACTATGTTATGAGCTCAAAACACTTTTACCATATTGCAGGATTTGTAAACTAATACAGTTTGCGTCACATAAGCAGCTTTTCTGATGTAGTAAACTTGCTCGGTAGCGCCCCTGGTACAGCATTACATTTATAATGTAAAGTACTTGGATACGAGTCCCGTCAAACACGAGTCACGATAAAAAGAGCTCAAAGACTTGTAGAAGCAAGATAAAATAAACGTGTCAGTAAATGTGTTTTTATCTCCTATTTGCTTTTTGTAATACTAATGGATAGACTTATGTTAGGGTTTAGTGTTGGTGGTATTTTATTTTCAAATGCAGTAGAGCAGTAACCTTTAAGTGCCACTCAACGGACATTTCATTTCCAAAATGCTGTTATACATACAACAACCAATGTAATGTAATTTTCTGCTCTTCTATAAGCGCCACCTACTGTCAGTGAATTTGCATAGTCATTCAGCCTAAACACAGTTGATGGAAAAGAAGCTAACGTGCATTCTAAAAATCTGGAAAATTCACATAATAAGGTAGCTATAATTAATTTATGGCATATCGAAGAGCCTACGATAGAAATAGTTTGCATGGCCATTACTGCAATATATAACAGAGCACATCTAATAAAATGCTTTTTAAGGACTGGCAGTATGACTCACTAACCCTGGAATGGAAAACAGAAGCTCAGACATTCTTATTTTATGTTTCAAAAAGGGTTGAACATTAGAGTTTGTAAATGATGATGAAACTTTTAGGTGATCTATTCCTTGACATGCCTGCAAGAAATATCAAAATAATAAAGGGTCACAAAAATGGTCGGTTTTGTAGAGTCTCCTCGTATAATATATTGCCTTGGCCTCGGGCTAGTTAATATTCTCTCTTCATCTGGCCTTTGGATGAGCCTTCGATATTGCTCCATTGTAGTTCTGCTGCTTTTAAGCCGTTCACAGACAAGCTTCAAAGTGGACAAAGCCAAAGCTTCAGAGAATGTTGTTAGTCTGTTTGTTTTCTAAACTAAAGGGCAATATCAGCTCGGAAAGAGAGAACAGAGGCAGAGAGAGAAGTAAAAAGCTTTCGATTTGATCCGCTGGGACCGAAGCGGTGACGTGAGAGCCCCGGCTGAGCTGCAACTGTGGCAGTGTGCTTGATTTCCCCATAATTACCCGGAGTATTTTTGCCCTCTGTTTCTGCCCCTGCCTCCGTCAAATGGAGCAGCTATTCTTTAATCTTGTCACTTCTCAGGACTATGGAAGTGGGTATTGGAAGTACCTATTAGAGGAAGGAAATTGCACAGGGCTCTCCCTTTGGCCCTTCCAGATGGTTTGAGAAATGAAGAAAGAGAGGGTCATGGGAGAGAAGGAGCGCTGGACTAAAAGCATGGAGAGACTCTGATGGCGCAGAACGCCCCGAGTGACGCTATACGTCGCCATCGTCCAAATGCAGATTTGGAGAAGAGTAATGAAAGGAAGCATACAGCAGTACAGACAAAACAGCCTTTTCTATATATGAAGAGTTCATTTGCAAAAACCGATAAACGCCACTTTAAAAAAAAAAAATTAGCTGATTGCCGTGCATTATTCTCCATATATAGCGCGATCTGAACCCTAAATACGTTTTGTCAAAAAAGCCGGTTAAAGATTAAACGAGTGTTTTTTAAACTCTAAAACATGAAATGTGGAGTTATCTGATTTTGCCAAAAAACGACTGTTGGAGTTATCTGCTTTTGCTATAAAACAAACTTTTAATATGTAAAAAAAAACATACTTTCAATGAATTTCTGAAAAAAATAAAATAGTTATCGGTTTTTGCAAATGAACTCTTCATATATATGTATATATATATAAACATACTTAAAACATCATGCTTTTACTTTAAAAATCAAATTGTGTAAATGATAAGACTTGTTGTTAGAGATTATATATTGAATGTAATTGATGTTTTTCCTTCCCTTTTGACAATGTATTTATTTTTTTTATTTTAATTATTATTGCATTTAATGAGATTTATGCTTAAAACGAAAAAAAAAAGACATAATTCTCTAGTAAATTTTTCTTAGATTTACTGGAACATAATCAAATCTTTTTATCAAACTTTAATCGGAATGGCCTTTTTTTGCAGTGAATGTAGACTGTACATCAAAATATGTAATTTAATGTATTTATGTTTTTTTTTTCAGTGAATGTAGAGTGAATGTCAAACTACATGTGTTTTATTTTAATGATTTTTATTTTTATTTTTTTTGCAGTAAATGTAGAGAGGACGTATAATGCACTCCTTTTTTGTAATAACACAGCATGGTGTATTTAAAGACCTGATGAATCAAGTGAACTTTTATATTGATTATATATACAGTATATACATATATATATATATATATATATGGGACTTATAGACATGCTCACTTGACAAATGTTGTTGAGCCAGAGTCACCGTGCCAAGTCTTCTGTGTTTTACAAGCTGAGTATTAGCTAGTGAACCAACAGCAGCTTTATAGAGAAACTACACAAGCTTTATTATGGTCATCTTACATACGACAAGAAACGGGTGTCGTGACCAACTTTACTACCATATTGTGAACTCACAGATTGGGACTTGATTTAATCCAATGGTTGTTGTTTGGATTGTGAAAAGTAAGTGTTTCATACTGAAATGGAGGGGGTATAACAACACGCACACACACACACACACACACACACACACAAATATGGACTGTTCATCATTGACTGTAGCTGAGGTACTGCATTTAATTAATGCAGAATAAAAATAGTGTAGACAAAATGAGAACGAGATGATTCATGATTTGTCATGAAAATAATGCAACAGTCCTAAAAACAGGCTTCATTCATTCTTTAGGCAAAATGTAATTTTTGCTTTGATTTTGGAGAGAAAACTGATACCTTTGAGATTCAGCAAAAAACGCAGTTATCAACAAATTACTTGAGTTTGCCATTAAAATTAGCAAAATATTATCTTTCATCAACTCTAATACTGAATTATGAAGTCATTACAAAGTTTTAATTCCATTTCTATTTTTAAATCTGGGTTAGTGTGCTTGCTTTGGGCTTGGAAGTGTGAATTGAGTGGTTTTGGCGTATGATATAGTGTATCCGGGCGAGAGGTTTGGGCTGTTTGTGCTTTGGCCCATTGTGTGTGGTGTGTGTGGTTCACATACTTCACACGATCTGACATTCAAGACAGGCGTGTTTCTGTACGGTGTTTGACAAGCACAAGCCTGCTGATTCAGCGTGTTCACACACACACACACACACACACACACACATCTATTTTCAGATCATAAACTATCACATCAACGCGTGGTCCATTTGGCCCGGTAATGATTCGGTGAGCTCAGCGGAGGGTATCGCCGACTTTACCGCAGTCAACAACAACCAGCAAAGATTTCAGTTATTCAGTCTGAAAGTGCACAAGAACATTGCATACTTCAACTGTAACTTGCCTGAAAATGCAAGTGTTGAGCAAATCTAGTTATGACGCTTTAGCTCAAACGGTTTAACGCTGAGACGCTCAGCATTAAGTCAGAAACTCATTACTGCCTCTGTCCTCAAATTGGATCATGTGTGTGTTCGTGATTTCAAAATAGTAATATGTAAGCTTACGGCTTTTAGTTTCACACCAGAAGTGTGTTAATTTTAATAAAGCTGTTGGATCACAGCCCATGAGGTTTAGGGGTCAATGCATGACCATTTATTATAGCTAATAAATACTTATAGAGTAAATGCGGCTCTCGTTGCATTTGCGTTGATCTTACAATATCACTCTCCTGCAGCACTTTGATAATTCAGCGTTTTTTCCCTTTCAGTATCTATAAACATCACGGGTAAACCTCCAGGCATTAAATGTGTCCTGTGATGAGTGGCATTACTGATATCTCTGTCGTGAGGACTGATTGCATGGCTCTTTAAATTAGTGTGTGCCTTTGATTCTCTCTTGAGGGCTTTATGAAGATGATTAGGCTCCGGGGAGTGTGTGGAGACTCAGTGTTCAGTGGTGCAGGGGTCACGCGCCTCTATTTTAGGCTGTAATGGAGCAAATCTTTAAAGTATGTCAATGCGAGTGGCATGCTTTGAATCCGTGTATTATAAATCAATGCTAGAGAAATCAAAACTGCAATCATTGCGGCTCTCAGCCGTGCCAAAGCTGGATGATGAGGTAAAGTTTTATATGTTACTGAGCTTTGATTGGATTTTCAGCATCATTACTCCAGTCTTCAGTGTCACCTGAACCTTCAGAAATCATTCTAATATGCAGATTTAATGTTAATGTTACATTAAATTACATTTAATTTAACGTACATGTTCATTTAACCTATTGTCACGAATCCTGTCCATGGACTTCTGTTCAATTTGCCTGTTTTGTTAAGGAGAATATTCATGAACTTTCCCTGTTTCCTGATGGTACGGCTGTAGATCCTTTAGAGGTGGCGGCATCTGCTGCAGAACCTTTAGAGGTGTCAGTGGTATCCATTTATAAACTCTCGTCCTGTCCTGTCACGGCTAAGGAGGCCGTCGGTAAACTCTCTGCCTGTTCTGTTCCGGCCAAGGCGGTCGTCAGGGAACTCGTTGTCTGTCCTGTCACGGCTAAGGAGGCCGTCTGTGAATCCATCATTGCACTGATTGCACACAGCACTGATTGCACACAGCTGTCATCAATCACACATTCACTATATAACACTCACTCAAACAACCATTCTCTGCCGAGTAGTGTTTAGCCTGTACCCTGTTCCGAGTCTCTGTATTTCCTTGCCTTGCCTTGCCTTGCCGTCTTGTTTTTGACCTTGGACTGTTTATTGGATTGCTCTTCTGTCTCGCCCTGTTGGATTCCGTTTGCCGTCGACTGACCCTCGCTAGTTTACCGGATTGCCCTTGCCTTGTCTTCTCCATCCCAGTTCGCCATTGTCTGACCCATGCCTGTTTCTGACCACGCCTGTGAATAAAGCTTGCACATGGATCCGCACGTCTCACGTCTTGTCTGCCCCGTAACACCTATATTCATTTATTCCTTTCTATTTTATGTTTTTAACAACTTGTAAACCTTTTGCATTCCTTTCAGGCAAAATTAATATTTGCCTACAAAGCTAGTTTCAAGAATGTGAGCAGAAGTCTTATTAATAGTGACATAAATTCAGTAAAGTGTGTCTCAACGGTTGACTGGAAGTGCATTTGATTTTTGACCCAGAGAACAGATATTAATACGGCCCTTTACATCTTTCTTGTAATTGACAAGACTCTTGTGACATGATTTAGATTGGATGTTGCTCATATACTGTATACATTACATACGGACATATGAGACCTGATATGGAATATGCAGGTTTGATACATTTACAGTCTGAGCCATCAGCACGTGTGATCTAGTAGTGTAAGTGTGGGCCAGTGGAGCATGAAATACTCGCTTCATTTGGTAAATCTGTTTCTTCTGTCGAGTCTAGTGGCGTCAACCTTTATCACTGTGCTATTGACCTTGTCAAAGCTGAGACGACTCTTTGAGTTCCTGTTCCTTTTATTGGCGGTTAGTGTTTATATCTGTCATGAAACCAAGCTTAGCTGTCTTCATAATCATATTTGTCCTAATTTGAAGAGATGATGATTATTATTACCATGGGAGCTCTTGACACCAGGGTAATCGCGGTGCTGAACTGCATCCAGCTCTGCTTCCAGACGCTCTGGAAGAGTGAAAAAAAATAAATAAATAAATAAAAAAATAACATGAATTACTGTGAGGACTTTAATTATGCTGAACCTGAACAAACAACATAATCAATAGTAGATAAATCCAATGAACTTGGCTACTGGAGATTCCTGGACTCTCAAATATAACTGAACGTTATGTTGCAGTGTTCCAGATTCAAAGTTCAGCTCTATTGACAGCATTTATGGCAAATTGTTAATTATCAGAGAAAATAATTCACAGAGTCGGATCAGAAGGCATGATTTTGCTTTAATATTTTTCTAAATGTTTCTATTTTCCTGCACTGTTACAAATGAGACACAGATTCTTCTACATTCTAGTTTAAAAGGCAACTAATGGCATAATGCTATTGAAACTTTGAAACAATATAATTGCTGTGCATTTATTTATTTATTTATTTTACAAGCTCATAGTATCTGAGAGACTACATTGAATATTTGTACTTTTAAAGAAGTATTGTTCAGATCACAGGATAATTTCGGACAAACTACTGAATTAAGTTGTGAGAAAAGCATCTTTACAACTTACACTTTACGGTCCCACTTTATGTTAGGTGTCTATGTACTTACATCAAAATAATGAATTATTTGGTACAATGTACGCATTGTGTATATGTTGCATTGCAAATCACTTTTGCTGCTATTGGGGTGGGGTTAAGGTTAGGGACTGCTTTGGTGGTCTGGTTAAGTTTAGGTTAGGTTTAAGGGTGGGTTAAAGGGTAAAGGTCAACAATGCATTTATAGATGTAACTACAGAAATTAATTACAGAAAGGTATCTTTAAATGCAATTACAATGTAAAAACATGTATGTACACAATAAGTGCATTGTATCAAATTATTGTACATTATATATGTAAGTAGACAATCTTGGAGGAGAGAATAGATTAAGGCTGACTGTCTTAAAAATGAGCTATTAATGCTCCAGCATGCTTTTTTGTCACTTTCATGCAGATTTGGAAGCTGTGCGAGCTAAATTAAATCAAACCACTGGCTTGCTTCATGAATATTCATGAAATCTGCCAGCACGTAAGTGTGGCATATTTCACCTAAAGGTGTAGATCTGTGGCGAGCGGCCTGAGCTTACGCTACCATCTGCCTGCCGTCCCAGAGGAGCTCTGATTTATGGAGCGTGCCGCTCCGCTCTCATCCGCTCGTTTCCCTCAAAATCATGCTTAAATAAGAACAATGGGCCGGTTGAGCGTGTATTAAAGGTCCGGTTTAAGCGAGAGGGATTGAGCCACACACTGAGACACGTCTGAGCTTGGGAGGGAAGCGAAATGAAGGATAAACAGCATGCCATGTGGAAATTAGGTCACAAAAAACTCGGGCTGAAAATCAAGTAGCAGCCGGATCGAAGCTCCTCTTCGTGACACACCAGAGGTCCTATCCCACGAGAGATCTACATCTGTTCACCGCCCGCCGTTAATAACAAACAAGCTCACAGATGTGGGAAACTTCGGTCGTGGAAGGTTGAGGCCGCGTGGCGTCGCTTCGAAGAAAGTCAGCGAGTAAAAAGTGCTGGCCAAACATTTTCTCCAGTCGTATTTTTAGGCCACCGTCGTGATACACGGCTGGCAGAGCGGAACAGTCTACGAAACAAATGTTAGCTTGTGAAATTCCAGCGTATTACAAGGCAAGCGGAGATGACAGCGCTGTTCTTTCTGGCTTGAAAGCCAGTTTTATAGGGCAGGAGTTAACGACTCATCCATCTCAGACTCTGATAAGCAGGGCAATTTCCAGCCAATATTTGCTGTGATAAACTATGCCCTGCAACCTGCACACAACTGCCTGGTTACACTAACTAGTCCAACAGGGTAATGTGACCCTGCAAAGAGCAAACCAAGGCATTATGCGCCATCACACTCTTATAAAAAGGTACAAAAGCTGTCACTGGGGCGATACCTTTTCAAAAGGTACACTTTTGTACTAATATGTACACTTTAGGTACTAATATGTACCTTTCAGAGATGACGAAAGTACACACATCCTTCACTCAAGTAGAAGTACAGATACTCACGTTTTAAAATACTCTGAAGTACTGACTACGATTTTTTACTCAAGTTAAAGTAAAGAAGCTCTAAAGTAAAAAGTAGCCATTACTACTACCTGTTTTAGTGTCACGCTGGGAACCCGATCTCATATCATATTAATACATTAATATAAAGAACTTAAAATTCTAATTTTGTTAGCTAATGAATGTACCCAGGCTGAACAACCACCTTGTAGAACACAAGCAGAGAAAAAAAACATTTGCCATCACCTAGGCCACATCCTAGATTGTAGGGTGATTCTGCCTCTACTTTTTAAAGAGATTATTTATTATGGGAATAATACACTTTAAAAGAATATACTTAAGTGTAAACTTATTATGATACAATTATTATGATGCTTTAAAAATGGCAAAATTGAGGTGAGTTATACTGTACATTTTATTGAAATGCAAACAAAGTAATGTTTTCAGATGCTTAATTGCATGTTAATTGCAATTAAATAAAAGATTGTTTAACTTTATATTAAATGCAATTAGCTGAGTGTTTTTGTCCCATTTTTGGGATTTAAGTACATCTTTGCATGTAATTTTATAATTACTTCTATTGTCTGTGAAATATTGTTAAAGTTACTGCTGAATGTACTGACAAGCTGTCACGAATCCGGTCCGTGGCCTTCCGGCCGATTGCCAGTAGAGGTCATTCTACCATTACATTGACTCTCACACTACACAGACTGTTACATGTCACTCCGGACTACAGTTCCCATCATCCATTGCACTTACACAGCTGAATTCACTGATAACACAGCCGTCACATATCACACGCTCACCTGAGAGCCATTACACACTCTATTTAACACTCTCTCAGTTCCTGTTCAGATCGCAGTGT
>NW_015653453.1:102224-105324 GCF_001515625.1 Sinocyclocheilus rhinocerous | reverse complement strand
CTGTGTACCTGGATTATCCCTCGAGTCTCGCCCAATTGGATACTGTTCGTCCCTGCCTGGACCTTTGCCTTGTACCTGAATTATCCCTCTTGCCTTGCCATCAATATACCTGTTTGCCATTGTCTGACCAATGCCTGTTTTTGACCACGTCTCTTGTGAATAAAGCCTTGCAGATGGATCCGCACGCTTCCTGTATTCCCTCCGTTACACAAGCATTTATGATGAACTAAATATACTTTAATGTCACTTCTATTGAAACGTGTATGGCATGCATTTAAATATTTTTGTAATGGCATATTTGTAATGATGAAGTTGCAATTTAGCTACATATCAACTTTAAATGTAATAATGAATAACCCACTACTGTTAAAATTATAAACATGTGCTTTAGTATGCTAGTTAACACATCAAAATAAGTGTACTTCTTTAAAACATGGCAACAGATTATTAAAACATAACGACTTAAAATGTACTTGAAAAAAGTGTACTTTTTAAAATTGTAAATAAGTGTGTTGAAATTATTTAAGTAATATTGCTTACACTTTATTTTAAGGTATCCTTGTTCCAGTGTAATTATACATATAAGTACTCAGTAATATTAATTAACTACATGTACTTACTACATGTTTAGGTTTAGGATTAGGGTTTGGTTTAGGGTTACGTGCATGTAATTACGCATAATTAATTGTTATTATAATAGTAAGTACATGTAACGTGTAACAAGGACACCTTAAAATAAAGTGTTACCGTAATATTATATCAAATGCAAGTATATTATATATAAAAAAAATAAACTACATGTGCACATTCAATACAGTTTAGCACTTCCTTTTTCACAAGCGGTGCAATGCTAACAGTTAGCAGCTTTCTAAATTACTAACTCTAAGTAATAGTGAAAGTGAAGCTTGACCCAAACTCTCTTGATTGATTGAGTCAGCAGTTGACATGTAAGTCAGCTAAAGCAAACAGATCACTGTTTTAAAAGACCATTTCACATGTGCTTTTACACACACTCTTCATGCACACAAAGACTAGTGCGTATATGTATGTGATTAATGTAACCCGGACTCATGTCCAAACTGTCACAGATGTTCGTGCACACATATAATGCTCATTTTATCCTTCACTGCTGATATAGTCAGAGGTTCTTCTAGCGTCTTCTAACATTCACACATGTGTAGAGCCTCATCAAAGCCGCGTCATTTCAGTCCTCAGCGGTCCCGTGCTCTTGTTCAGGGACCGTCTGGTGAAGATCACACGTGACACGCGGCAGAAGTCAGTGTGTGTTCACTGCTGCAACCTTTCAGCACACATCACGTCTCACAAACACACTGCAGGAAAAAACCCGCTGCTCTTCTGGATCAACACATGAACAACATGGAAAATAACAGGGCAAATCTCTGAGGAGGTTTTAGTTAAACGTTGGCCATTAAAACCACTGATTTAAGGACTCAAAAAAACATAACATAATCATGAATGTCTGTATTGCATGTCTGATAAAACAGGCAAATGTTTAAAATGGTCATATGCTAATGCTAATGTTAATGCTAAACTAATAAAAATACAGTAGCTAAGGCAGGCTGACACATCAAACATCCATAACATGTTCCCAATTATTTTGCTGTATGCGAATGTTTTAACAAAAAAAATGATTTAAATTTTGTAAGCAAAGACCCTCAGATTTGGTCATTTTGAGTAATTTCAGTAAATTGATTGTTTCGATTCAAAGTTTTGATTTAAAAGTTTTATCATAACTAGTGATGGGAAGATTGGATCATTTTATCAGTTTGATCTTTGAATCTCGTTCAGTAAAATAAACTAATCTTTACTCAGGTCATTTCTTTCATTTGACTGGAGTTAAAACTTTGATGATTTCTGTTTGTGATGTGACAGTCGTGGGTTTGAGTCTGAATTTTACAAGTTGTGAGGATTTCAGTCAAACTAAAGGAAACTCGTGTAAAGATGGTCGCGTGTCCTTGGGCGCAGTAAACAGCCTGCTAGACTGGTTTTGAGAAGCGCATGATTCTCCTCCACAGGGCGAGTGGGTGGAATGTTAAGTGCCTCGTCCCAGTATGAGCTTACAAATGACCGTGGGAGTCGAGCGATTAGCATATCTGTTTAAACATGCTGACAAAAGAGACACATGGTGTTCACCATCGGCAAGGAATGGAGAAAAATCCCTGTCCTTCCTCCATCAGCCATTTGTTTTCATGAAACTTCCATTTGCTTGATGAAAACCGAAAACAAAGCAATTGCACAAACGCAGGTTCAGCCATCCATAAAACACAACATCATTTGCCGTGGCATTTAGCCACTACACTTTCACATAACCAGTCCTTTAACAAATAGCACAGTCTGCTCGACTCCACTACAGCTTAAGGTGCTTTCAAGACCTGCTGGAAAGTTCATATTTGCATGTTGTGTAGTAGTAATTACAATGTCAGGTGCAATTAAGACTGTTTTTAATCTATCTATCTATCTATCTATCTGCAGTGTTGAGAAAAGTTACTTTTAAAAGTAGTGCATTAAATATATTGTATAATTTTGCTGTAAGATTTTTTTGAAATGGAAATTTGATCACACTTTAATCTACGGACCAATTCTCACTATTAACTAACTATTAACTATGACTTTTGCCTCAATAAACTCCTAATTTGCTGCTTATTAATAGTTAGTAAAGTAGCTGTTAAGCTTAGGTATGTGTAGGATTAAGGGATCTAAAATATGGTCATGCAGAATAAGGCATTAATATCTGCTTTAAAAGTACTATTAAACAGTAATATGCATGCTAATATGCTCCCCGATAGCACATGTACATCACAGAGACGTCTATTTGACGTCTGCATTTACATCTGCAAGACGTATTTTTAGAGTGTTTGCTCATCTGCAATATGTCTACAGGACGTTTCCTATCAGATGTCAAATAGACGTTTAGAAAATGTATTTAAAGGGGTCATATGATGTTGCTAAAAAGAACATTATTTTGTGTATTTGGTGTAATGAAATGTGTTTATGCAGTTTAAGGTTCAAAAAACAAATTATTTTCCACATACTGTACATTAGTGTTTCTCCTCTATGCCCCGCCTTTCTGAAACGCGTC
>NW_015653453.1:98402-100299 GCF_001515625.1 Sinocyclocheilus rhinocerous | reverse complement strand
TTACAGATCTTCTTTATGCACCAAGAGCTTGTAACACTCCAAAGAGAAAGGACAAATTGAAATTGCATCATATGACCCCTTTAAGATGTTTACGATTTAGAATGTATGTAAAACTGACATCTTAAAGATGTTTGTACACAGCAGATGCTTTCCAGATGAAGCAATCTTTATAAGTTCCTTTAAATGCTGACGTGCATGTGCTGTCTGGGCTACTAGTTAATTAGAATTGGTCCTTAAAATAAAGTGTTACCATGAAATTTAAGTTAACACTTTATTTTATTTCATTGTTAGTTAATGTAACTTCATAATGCAACTAATATCTAACATGGGTGGGTTTATCTGAAATAGATGACAACACAATAAATAACAACAACAACAATAATAATAATAATATTAATAATCATCATCATCATCAATGGATTACAACCCAACTCTTTGGATTTGAGACTTTAGTCTTTGCAACTTTACAGATCTTCTTTATGCACCAAGAGCGTGTAACACTCCAAAGAGAAAGGACAAATTGAAATTGCATCATATGACCCCTTTAAGATGTTTACGATTTAGAATGTATGTAAAACTGACATCTTAAAGATGTTTGTACACAGCAGATGCTTTCCAGATGAAGCAATCTTTATAAGTTCCTTTAAATGCTGACGTGCATGTGCTGTCTGGGCTACTAGTTAATTAGAATTGGTCCTTAAAATAAAGTGTTACCATGAAATTTAAGTTAACACTTTATTTTATTTCATTGTTAGTTAATGTAACTTCATAATGCAACTAATATCTAACATGGGTGGGTTTATCTGAAATAGATGACAACACAATAAATAACAACAACAACAATAATAATAATAATATTAATAATCATCATCATCATCAATGGATTACAACCCAGTCACTTGAGATAATGCTTATTAAAAACAAATAACTTTTGTGAATCTGAAGGGGGATTACGGTTGAATTATCTTTTGTTTAATTGAATTCGCTACAAGCCTAGCATGGCTAATTTATCTGGAACAAACTCCCCAACACCTTGACCGGCCAAGCTGTCGGTCTGAGTGCGTTAATTACTTGGCTTTACGACAGCGGCCATCCCGCTCAGAATCACCCGGGCCAAATGACCCGTCCACCGCAGCGGTTCCGCTCGCAGGCGTTTCTGTCTCTCCATCGATCGTCCTGGTCTCCTCCCCTCGCGCGGGCCCATAATTCACTGGCCAGGTAAATTGGAACAATAAGTCAGACCATTAGTGAATTAGTTTGTTTTGAAAATCGTGCATTGATCTGGGCTCTGCTGATTGGGTTGAGGCAGGCGTGGGCATTTAATTATCCTGCTGAGAGTGCTGAGCTCAGACTCCTGAAGGTCAGACTTCTGTGAGAGTTGCGTGAATGCGCTGCGAGGGCTGTTTGCATGCATTCGTTCGGTCACTCAGACGCCAGCGGCTGTAATTGGCAGCGCGTTTGTGTGGCCGTCCGCAGAGGTGTGCGCAGTCCTGGAGCGCTTTCATAATTGTGACTCCTCGAAATCTGAACTCGACAAATTGCACTACACTAGCTCTACCCTCCCCTGATTAGCTCTCCCCCACAGTGCAGCGTGTGATATGAATACAAATGTGATATAAAATCATATAAAACAAGAGCGCGGTCAGAGTCCTGCTGGTCGGCCGGTGGCTCCTCGAGGGATTGACTTTCTGTGGCAGATCGCCCAACGCCTGGCAGCACTACTGTGATAGAAAATCATTTTCTAGTGCTTGCTCGAATATGCAAGAGAATCATAGTTACAGTGTTCACTCTATAGTTTCCTGAACATATGTAGTTTTACATTTATGTGCGAGAAATATATGATGTAGGCTACAATTGCAATTATATGAATTGCAGATATATAGGCCCACACACCCAC
>NW_015653453.1:93343-98315 GCF_001515625.1 Sinocyclocheilus rhinocerous | reverse complement strand
CACACATATATATATATATATATATATATATATATATATGTGTGTGTGTGTACAATACACGTCTAACAGTGAACAATAATATATTTATAAATTAACAATAACCAGATTCTGTAAAATGATATGTTGCTTCATATTATATTATACATTTTTTAAATGTCAATTTAGTCCATGTAATTCATAATTGCAACTAATGTCTGACATACAGTATAAAACAAAATTTATAATTTTCATTTCTACATGTTTTTAACATTAAAAACACATTGTATAATGACAGTTCTAATAAATACTTTAATATATGCTGTATTGTTAAGTCATAATACCTAATGATTTAATTGATGTTAATGGTTTTTGAAGGATGAATGTTTATACTAGTCCATCTTACACTGAGCAATATACATTATATAATGCTATCAGAAGTAATAATCAAATAAAAATCGCATTCTGAAGAAAGCATAATTTCCCCACATTATTTTGATCATATCTTATAATTTATCTTTACTTATTACTTGTATTATTAACCTTTTTATCTTGACAATTACCATAACATAGTCCACTTTATTTGATTCAGTTGCACCTGCATTTTTTAAAAGGTATTATATAGAAAACACTGATTCAGACGACTGAAGTTCAGACGGATGTTAGCTATGTACTTCAGGTTTAGAGGTCTTGGTACTGGGGGTTTTGGAAACACTCTGACAGCAAACATCCAGCGCAGCACCAACAGAGGCAGTATGTGGTCTACATCGAGTGGACAGGGACTCGAGAACAAGCCCAAACCCTCCACTTCCTCTCAGAGGAGTTTGTAGGCGGAAACTGTTCGATACGTCCTCACAAAGCCGAATCTCTCTCGGTTCAATCCAGCAGCTCCTGGGACCCAGAATACAAATAGGGGACAAGCCTCCATCCCTGTGAACTGTCAGGAACAAAGCGGAGCTCAGCCCCTATGAAGGGAAACAGCAATTGATTGAGTCCACACAAGACTTGCATTAGGAATGAGATTTCTGAATAAAGCAGTGAAGACAGGAAGCTCTGAGAGTGAATGAGACCATTTACAGGCTCAAAAAAAAAAAAAGAACAAGGATTAGCCAAAAGACTGCAAGAGCATTCAACCTACAACAACAATTCAGGACAAGAACAGTTTTTGTAATGTTCTTATTTATAATATTACAATTTATATTACTCATCTACTATTTAGGCTTATTATTATTCTTTCCGTTTCTTCTGAGACCGATTCTAAAAAGTAACTAATTTATGTTATCAATGTGCTAAAACATGTTAACAGGGTTAAACGATGTTAACAACATGCTAATAGAAGCTAGCAACAGGCTACAACATGCTAAACAATGCTAGTGACATGCTAAAAATGCTAGAAACCTACTAGAAATGTGCTGGCATTGTTAAAACATGCCAGCAATGGGCTAAACATGCTAAAAACATGCTGAATCATGCTATCATTGTGCGTAAATATGCTAGAAACATGTTAAAACATGCTGGGAACCAGAGATGTTCACAAGTCTTTAACTTGGAGTCAGAGTCAAGTCTGAAGTCTTTAACCTGGAGTCCGAGTCAAGTTTGAAGTCTTTAATGGAGTCTGAGTCAAGTCTGAAGTCTTTATCACTGGAGTCTGAGTCAAGTCTGAAGTCTTTATCACTGGAGTCTGAGTCGTCTCGAGTCTTTGGTCATGAGTCTGAGTCGAGTCTCAAGTCATTTAAATGCTCACTAAAAAAATCCCATTCAGAATCTTCATGTATTGAAATCTTTCTATTTACGAAGCTGTTTTATAGGCTATAGACAAAATATAAATTCTATGATTTGCTTTGTAAAAAAAAAAAAGAGGTGTTAAGATGTAAGGTTATTGTACATCCAGCCTGTTATTGATAGGCTATGTTTTAATCCATTAACATGTTCAAAACAGTTTTTCTGTAATGAAATTCTATAATAAGAAATTCTATAATCTACCATACGACACACAAGGAAATATGTGACACAGATATTACAAAACCATACAAATAAAGTATTTCTTTATTATATAAGTCAGGGGTATTCAATTAAAGTTCCAAGGGGCAAGGCCTCTATATTTTCTTCCAAGCAGAGGAAAAAAAATAAAAAAATAAATAAAAATTACATGTATTGCATCTTTACATTTAGATATATACGAGGCCATGTGACAGAAAACAAAAATATATATATACTGTTTCTGTTCAGGGTTTTCCTCCTGAAATCTATACTATTTTAATATTTTAGCCTACTTAAAAGCATTATCTAAAAACAATGAAGCTACAATAATCAAAATTTCAGAAAAGAAAGATAACTAGCAATTTCAAAGTTTAAGTTCTATCCTAGCCATCTAACAACAAATAACAATTTTCCCAATTATAATTACATGATTATTTTGAAATGTTCTTAGCCTACAGATTAATAATGCTAAATGTAGATCAGAAACGTCTTGTCACATCTGGTTTGGACAGTCAGAGTCATAGGTTATAGATGGCTAAATAGATAAAATAACTATATTTGCCGCATTGTTGTTTTCTGCTGTGTTTGTTGTTTCTGTTGTTGCTAAAATAACCGCGTCATCCGCCACAGCTCTTGAACTTGGCGCCGGCGCGCGTCCGGAGAGAGAGAAAGCGCACAGAGCTGAAAGGGCTCGAATCAGTGTTGCCAATTTAGCAATTTTGTTGCTAGATTTAGCAACTTTTCAGACTACCCTAGCAACTTTTTCTTCAATGTTGTATTTAAAATTAGTTATTTATATTTTAATATTATATTATGCATTTATTTTATTTTATAAACACATCTAAATTAACATATATACATTTTATTTTTTGATGCGTTTGATTTGATGCAGAGACACGATTTTGCATCGTGATTACGCAATGACGTCACTGCGCAATGACATCACGTCATTTAGCAACTTTTAGCAACAAATCAACCTTCCTTTAGCAACTTCCCCTGAAAATTAGTTGGCAACACTGGCTCGAATAAAGCGCGTTTGGCTTTTCATAAAAATACTAGAGGACATAGCGCTGAAAGATATTTACCATAAACGACCCTGAGCGCTTGTTATGTGATCCGCTGTGCTGTTTTGACGCGCTGCTCACTTAAAATGGTGCTGCTGTTACGGCTCGTGGACCGGATGGATGCCGGGGTGCGGATGCGGTCCGCCTTTTGAATATCAGATGTATAAGTATTTAAGGATAAAATACTTGCTTTTAAAATATTCATGAGTCCTTTTCCTTGAGTCGAGTCAAGTCTGGAGTCATTTCAGGTCGAGTCTGAAGTCTATAAAAATGCGAGTCACTAACTCGAGTGCACATCTCTGCTTGAAACACGTTAAGCCATGTAACCAGGGCTTAATTTGTGCCGGAACAAGCCGGATCCTGATCCGGTACCTCCGAATTTGTCCGAAATCCAATCCGGCACCTCATTTGACAGATCCCCTCCTCACGAGCCAATGAAAGACGTTCATATTGACCTATAGCGTGCATATATTTAATGAAAAATATCTACATTTGAAATAACAAACTTGAGCGTGCAAATAGACGCTACGTGGCTGCTCTCACAAACCCGAATGCACGGATCCAATACTGATACACATGCGTTTTCTCTCTCAGATGTTTACATTTAGTTAAGACAAAACCAACTGTGCTTTCGAGGATACTCGCCAGGACGGCCATTTTGACGTCATTTTTTGTGTGTATTTGGCTGCGTAAGCACAACAAGCTGCGAAAAATAACTCAATTTGGTTACTCGCGAGGCGGCGCGATATGCGCGCGCTATGGACGTGACTGTGAGCGCATAGAAAACCCCCTTTGGAGCACGCGAGTATCGAATGGCTTAAACTTAAAAAGATGTGCAAATGATACAGTTTTGTGACGATGCAACAATGACTCGATTAGGCAAGTGACAATTCTGTCGACTGTCCCGAAACCCGAGCAAAAGTCTTGTATCGCAGCGTGCAGTAGTGCAGACGATATGCACTGTTGTGAAGCCGCTTTGAAAGTGAGAGAGAGAGAAGACGCGGTACAGCTGAATCACTCACACTGTTTTCAAATGACTGATTTAATCTGATAGTATGTGTGGATTTATTTACTCATCTAACCTACATGCTCTATGGAATATGTTTGCTGGAATTTCCCTCATTATAAACTCGAAAGCAGATTAAACATAATTCTATTATACAGAGATTTGAGGAAAAAAAAATCCATGACTTTTCCAAAACGTTTCCAGGCCTGGAAATGGCTGTTTTAAGATTTCATGACTTTTCAATTTTTTTCATGACCGTAAGAAGATGCACGTTGTTAATCACGTAAACTGGTCCTCCATTGCGCGAATGCTCCATTACCTCTCCCTCTTCTAATCACATGCCGGATCCGTCATCCCACTTTGTTCCAGGAACTCGCAATTTACAAATTAGGCACTGCATGTAACCAATGTGTTAACATAATAGCAATATGTAATACATGGTATCAAAATGTTAAAACATGTTCGAAAAATGACAGAAACATTCTAAAAATTGCAAGAAAAAGAAAGATGGTAGCACTCTGCTAAAACATGCCAGCAACATGTTAAAAAGCTGAAAACATGCTAGAAAAGTGTTGAAACACACTAGAAACATGCCAGCAACATGTTAAAAAGCTGAAAACATGCTAGAAAAGTGTTGAAACACACTAGAAACATGCTAGCAGCATGCACAATACTATTATAAATTCGATAAAACATAGGAGCAACATGTTAAAACATGTTAACAGCATGCTAACAACATGAATAAACATGTTAACAGCAGGATAAATCATGTTACCAATGTTCTAACATGTAAGAAACATGCTAAATCATGCTATCAAAGTGTGAAAACATACTTGCAATATGCTAACAATGTGGTAGAGCATGGTAGCAAATGGTAAAACATGTTAACAACATGCTACCAATATGCTAAATCATGCTAGCGACATGATTAAAATCGCTCATAACT
>NW_015653453.1:52789-93330 GCF_001515625.1 Sinocyclocheilus rhinocerous | reverse complement strand
GAGGCCAGTATCGGGCCCGATACCGATACCAGTATCGGTATCGGTGCATCCCTACTCATAACTTTTGAAGAGAAAAAGTGCAGACAATGATTCATCTTTCTTAAAGGGCGGTGGTGATTTATTTATTATAAATCTTTTTATTGTGTGTGTGTTTTTTTTTTTTTTTAATTACTCTATCATATATCAGCTTAATATGCATTGATAGAAAACCAGGAAACATAACTGGAAAATGACAGTCCTGGCTGACCCGGCATGGTAAAAGTGGTTTGGACAAATGGATGCATGGAAAACACTGCAAATATTATAATTTGCCGCATTGAGTCATAAGCGGATTTGTTTAGTCTCCAAACATCCGTCAATAAATGAATCCACATTGATAAATCTCAAGGTCCTTCAGGCAGTCGAGAGAAAACGGAGGGAGATTTGTAAACAGCATGTGTCTTTCTCAGAGGGAGACGACTAAAGCACAAGAGCGGATAATAGTATGAGTGCTTAATATGAAATATCTTGTTATACAGCATATCAGCAGGGGGATATTCATCTGTGAGACCCTCTTCTGAAGGCTCACTGGGCTTCATTGATTTTCTAGTGCAAAGAACTCATTGTAATAAATTTGTGATGTGGAAATTTAGTACATATACCCACTTAAGTTATTTAGCAGACACATTTTATTCAGAGCAATACAGGGACGGACACCCTGGGTGGTGCTTTGCATTCACGACCCATTTTACTTCCATAATGTGAAACAGGATATTCAACAAGAAAAAGCATGTATAGGCTGTAATTTGATGTTATCCATGGGGAATTGATTGGATGGAGCAATGTGGGCGTTTCTTACCAGAATGGAATCAGTCAATGTGAGCTTGCAGTGCCTAAATAGCTGGTTGACTGATTAACTCACAAAGCCTGTAGGTGAGGTTAGCCACTAAATACATTTCAGAGTGGTTTCAGGTATAGTAGCTACACTTAAAATGAAACAAAACCAGTTCGATTCAAGCAAGCCAGAAAGAAAACCAGCTACAAGTAACCTCAGGACCTTTGGTGTTAACTGTGTAAGTGGACTTTCTTTTTTAGTCATCTTTTGCACTAACTATGTTAACATACAGACATATAATTTGTTTGTAAGTGTATTGATGGCTTGATCCAAATTAAATTTGGATTGTATTGACAGACCTGAAACAATCCGATCAACTGGAAAAAAACAACAACTAAGCATGTGAAGCATGTAAAATAACATGAATATATCTCAGTTGGATTTAATATAACCTTGCACACATGTGCGGTTCTATGATGCATATGTTTACATACATTTAACGGCATACGAACATGTGTAAACATGTAAAATAAATAAACATTCATCAATCAGTACTTTTTACTTTTAATATTTAAGTACAATAAAAATAAAGTACTTTTGTACTTTTACCTAAGTAAACTTGAAAAGGAGTACTTACTTTTACTGGAGCAATATTTTATTAGGGTATCCGTATTTTTACTCAAGTACTTGATTTTTGTACTTCATCCACCTCGACACTGTAATAATAATACTAATTTTGTGTAAACTGTATATGATGTTGCATTGTGACACTTAGCTGCTATTGTGCTATTGTATTGTAAAACAGATTATAAGTAAGGTGACAGCCCTATGAAGAGGCAGAACAAGTTATTACATTTAGATTTTTTTTCTTCTTTGCAATAACATCACATGCACAACAAGACCAAGGACATTGATTTAGGAAGCAAATAGTGTCAATTTGTAGTTTTATGTGGACCTTAACCAGGTCTGGCAAGGTGATTGTGTTCATTTTAAGCAGCACAATAAACCATGGCATTGTAAGTATTCTGTTGACCTGTTGCCTCTGCGATGTTTTCCGTAATGCACATGCAATTTTCTTGATTAGATATGAAGAGGTGCATTACTTAAAGTGAGAGGATGAATAAATTATGACCCTGTTGCCCCTACAGACAATGTGGCTCTTTGTTCGCAATAAACATAAATCATGGTGCAAATTGCATTATTTTGCTAGACATCTAAACAGTTCCCCTGCTCACGCTGTCAGTATAAGTCACAGTATTGCACTCAGTGCAGTATAAATGTGTATAGATTAATTAGTATATGTTAGTGCTTTTCCGTAAGCCTGCGGTGGGTTTGGCTCCATGCCTCGGTGGCTCTCTGAGCACCACAAGAAATATCAATATCAGACAGCATTTGTCATGGTCAGTCCTTCAGATACCGGCATCGCTTTCCGCTTGATGCATGTGCTTCTCTACCGTTAAAAGCTGATTTGCATCAATTCTTGAAGTTTAAACAACAACAGCAATCTCTGTGCAGGCCCATATGTATGTACACTTTAGCATACTTATAAATAGAAAACAAATTTTGGGAATAATATACTTCCATTCACGCATTTAAAGGGATAGTTCACCTAAAAATAAAAATTATGTCATCATTTACTCACCCTCCAGTTGTTCCAAACCTTTACGAGTTTCTTTCTCCTGTTGAACACATACAAATATTTTTTAACCTTCATCCGTCCCTCCCAATTAGCATATTTTTATAATTGTTTTCACCCCCAAAAAAAAAAAAATAGCTAAACAAAGAAAGACACAATTTCTGCATATTTATAGTTTAAACATGATGATCCATCAGGACCTAGTGTCTCTGATGCCATCTGGTGGGGAAAAATAACATAAAATAGCATTTTATGATTACAGCCACTAGAGTGGCCTATATAATCCTATGGAGATTCTTAAAGGAACACTCCACTATTTTTGAAAATAGGCTCATTTTCCAACACTCCTAGAGTTAAACAGTTGAGTTTTACCGTTTTCGAATCCATTCAGCTGATCTCCGGGTCTGGCGATAGCACTTTTAGCTGTAGCTTAGCATATATCATTGAATCTGACTAGACCGTTAGCATCTCGCTCAAGTTCCTTGATTATTATGCCTCAATGAGAGTATAGTTCCTAGCCATATCGGCATAGAAAATCGCAACTTTTCATTTTCCGTCTTATTATTATTATTATTATTATTAGTAGTAGTAGTAGTAGTAGTTTTAATTTTAGTTAACTATAATAACCCTGATAAAGGCATTGCTAATTTATGTGTACATAATATACAACATATAGACATCAACACCTTTTATGAACATATTTTTGTCAAAATGTACCTAAAACTGAAACTCTATAACACTATAATAATGTGAAAAAGCTAAAGCTAAATTTCAAAAGCTTTTTTTTCTCCTCCATTGTGTCTGGAATTACATTAACTTTGCCGCTCTGTCATGATTCACCTTGACTTTGTAATTACATTTTCTACTGAGAAACAATTATGTCTGTCAGTGACCTCTGGAAAATCCGTGCAGGTACAGACGACTGAACTTTTTTCCTCTAATGTGAAGATTTCAAAGGGTTAACATGTCTCTCTCCATGTCTGTAATTTCAGTCAAATGATGCATTGCTACATTCTGACAGGCAACCTCAAATTAGTCTGAACTAATTAGTTAAAGGAGCCCTCATTAGACAGCTCAGTTGCATATTTGTCACTGCAGGTGATGCCAGCAGCAGAAGCCTGTGTGACTGCGAGATCTTCATTCATTAAAGACTGTAAACAGCCATACAGGAAGAGGGAAGAAATGATTTCATTGGCAATTAGATAATTGCATAGAAGAGAGAATATCAATCTGCATTCAGCTGCCTGGAGCTCATAGCATATACACCTCTTAATTATGTACTGGACATACTGTATAAATACCCCTTTAAGATGAGAAGGATATTTGTATGGTAATATCCATACATTTACATGGACCATGACCAGTTTTTGCATTGTCAGATATAATTAATAATGCAATCTTTTGCCTGCAAATTGTTAATTATGGAAATATGCATACATGATGTGTGCATGGTATAACTCATTAATGATTCATAACCTTTTTATGGAAGGTGGGTAAGGTCAGATTTCCATTAACAGTGAAAACACAAATATGTTGTAATTAAATTCCCAAACTACAAACTACTCAACTCATAAAGTCATGCTACTCTATTAAAATGGTTACAGCATAAGTTAACAAAAAAAAAAAAAGAAAAAAAATATATGTATATTTCAAGTACCATTTAACCATTTATCTCACACATAAATAAATTAATAAATAAATAAATTAAATAATTAGGGTAACCACATCAAACTTACATACATTTATGTTAAGTACAATTAAAAAAACTACAAAACACCTTTTTAATCACACATCTTGCAATTCTGACTTTTTTCTGAGTCATACAGTCAGAATTGCATGATATAAACTTGCAATTCTGACTTTTTTTTCTCACAGTTGCAATTTCCTGCAATCCTGACTTAATTTGTCAGAACTGTGAGATATAAACTTACAATTGCGAGTTATAAAGTCAAATTCTGACTATTTTCTAACAATTGCAAATTGTCATCATGCAATTCTGACTTTATTTCTTAGAATTGTGTTTATAGCTTGTAATTCTGACTTCATAACATGCAAGTTTATATCTCCAGTTCTGAAAAAAAAAAAAAAATCAATAAATAAAAGTCAGAATTGAGAGATAAAAAGTCGCAATTGGCGAAATAGATTTCCATGATAATATTAATTTTAATTTTAGTTAAAAATTTAGTTATGCTTTACTGTAGTCATTTTAAGATAGGTTTATGTAGTTTTTATTAATTTTTATTTCAGTTTTACTTATTTTGTTACATCAAGTTAAATTGTATTTTATTTCAAATAACATTTATTTTATTTCAAGTAACATTTGTAACATTGATTGATTCAGTATCAAGTTACATTGATTGATTGATTGTTAACAAATAGCAGCATTTAATTAAATATATATATATATATAAAAAAAACTACTGAGTGGGAGAAAAGTAGTGTATTACAGGAAAAGCAACATTATTATGAAAACAGTTGAGCTTCTGTCAGACTGCTGAGGAATGTAGGGAAGTTATGAAGTATTAGTCACTCACAATGTGCTTGATTCTGGTGTCTGAGTCGTGTCACATGCTGTCTGATAATTCATGATGAGGGTAAATGTTGTCTTTTAATAGCTCAGAGTTTGGGCTTCTAATGCTGGAGGGGAAGATCTGGAGGATCATTACAGTTGAAAACAGCTTTTATCGTGACATAAAAACATGCTGTTGGACAGACAGTCATAAGTGCTAGTGACATATGCTGTGATATGGAAATGCAGATCATTTTAATAATATACACAGGCTGGCCTTGGGAAGCTCACATATCTTTTGCTTTAAGATTTTGCATAAGACATTGAGGCCTGTTTTTAGAACCAAAACAGTTTTTCCATTATTTTATCCTAAATGATCTTGCTAAAAACATCCAATTCTCATGACTGTCATGAAAATCATCCAGAGATTAAATTCAGCAGAATAATACAACGTAAACGATAGGAGCTAAAATTAGCAGAGTGCCAAATGAGAGTAAATATCAGTGTTGGTGAGTACATGAAACAGTGTCACTCACCAGTTGGCCTAGAATATTTCTTATTAATTCAAACAATGCCTGAACTTTAATATGATTTAGCACAGTTATGAAATCGCAGAAAAAAAATATGTAGAACAATTATATAATATGTAATCTGATGCACTCTGTGTTTCAGCACTGTGATCTGTTTCACAGTTTGCAGTAAATGCTGCTCCATCTCCAAGTGCTTTTATTTATTTCAGTTTGTGTTTTAGTTATTTTAGTGTGCCGAGTTAAATTTTATTTAATTTCAACATCCATTTTATTTCAAGTCATGAAAATTTTTATTTTTATTTTTATTAGTTTTAAATGGTTTTAGTTTTAGTTTTTTGTTAGCCCTGGATGAATAACAGCATATAATGATTAATAATTATAAATAATTATTATTAATAATTAATACAAATGTTCTGTCTTTTTTTGGTAATTAGTGCAGATACAGTTTCACACCAGTTATTTCTGATTCTTGAATCTGATTGGCTGAGAGATAACAGAGCTCCAACCATTTTACCGTTTGTATTACTCCGCTTACTGTATTTCTCACAGCGAGTGTCATGGCGGTCGCCCAAATCCACAATAATTTTATAAATAATACTGTTTCTGTGTCACAGAATGTAGTTTTAAGATGTATTTATTTTTTTAGGTGAGAATATAGTTGTTTAGACTTTTAATATATGCGGTTTGTTAATAAAGATAACATCTATTTGAAAATTTGCTTCAATGTTTTCGGAGATGTGAGCTCCAGGGCATCAGCGGCTGTTCAGCGCTCATGAACCTGCCGAGAGCAGCCTCACCTCGGCCAAATCTTCTGGAATTTTCCGCTGGCTCTGATGTCTCTATAGTGGTTAAACATGAGCTATAATTAGTTTTCGGTAAATCTAACGGGCAATCTTTAGTCTCATTAATCTATTATTTGTTCCTGAGCAAAGAGTTTTGGCTCAGGGCAAAGTCTCATAGCTTTATATTTTTATCTAACTTTAATGCTTGTAGAGTGCGGCCTTTGTACTTTTGACTGCAATTGCGTAGCAACTTTTATGATGGCTGTTGTTGTTGTTTATTAAATATTATTATTCAATAAATTATATTTTATATAAATAATAGTAGTATTTAATAATATCATTCAGTATTGAGAAACGGTGTTTGTGTTCATGATGGTGATTTTAGTTACATTGCTCCGCCGTTAGATGGCGACAAAAGACAGTTTTAATGAGTGAGTCTGCAGTAAAGACTATTATTTTGAAAGAGACTGAAACGCTGTTGTAAACAAGGAAGTTATTTTTACTTTCAACAACAGCTAGTAAAACGCAGCCAACAAATGCAGTGAGCAGCGCTGTCATCGGAAATCACCCTTAAAGGTCACATATTTTACACCTTTCTGGAGTTGCGGAAGTAGTTCCGCACAAAAGATGCTGTTAAACTGTCAAACTTGAGATTTGAATCCGTGGCGGAAGTAGTTCCGCACAAAAGATGGTTTTTAAAGACATTCCGTTGTTGTCTGTTTTTATTTACACACTTGTGCCGTCGAACTGTTGTATAAATGCAATATAGCACAAGTGGCAGTGTGTTATGGCTGTATATCAGCATGCTGTGATTACCTACGGCCGAATCATAGCCATGCTGATTTACAGCAATACCGCACTGCTACTCGTGTGAATATTATTGCTTATAAAACAGTTGGCGACTCTGGTGAGATAGAATTCGCAAGATAATGTTTATATAGCAATAACAAATGCATGTGTGTTTTCTTAATCTCTCCACTACCGACAGCAGAACCGTTAACGTCAGAGCTTATCGATACATGGGGTGCTGTGTGTACATTAATGAGGAAAAAAAATTAACTTAAATGATTTTAGCAAATGGCTGCAATATAACAAAGAGTGAAACATTTAAGGGGGTCTGAATACTTTCCGTACCCACTGTATATATGTGTGTGTGTGTGTACATTTTTATATATGTACACATTGGCACATGTGGCGAAATGTTAGCTTTAGGCCCTGCTTACAACTTTAAATTATATCTTTATAACAGTGATAAGAATGGTCCATTTTTCTTTTTGATTTTAAGGTGAAATATTTTGGGACAGTTTTCATGAGATTTACCCTTGGAGTGGCTTGACATAAAGGTGGTCAGACATTTTTTTCTGGACTCAGAATCATAATTTAACTGTTATATAATGGTCTGTTTCTTAATGTTAACATCTCTTTTACAGACACCTCTAGACAGGAGCGTATTTATTCTTGTCCATCTCACTTTCACCAGGATATCAGCATGCACCACTTAACTGCGTAAATGAAGCTAATGCAATATATTCATGTGTAAACATGCACCAGGCGTTAATTAGCCAGCGGAGATTCGTCGCCCTCCTCCTCCACGAACCGACCCCATGTCACAACATATCATAAAGCTGACACTCACCCCGTCTGAACTTATCATGCCACCAATTAGTCTGAATAAAGTGAAGGCTGTACTTCCTGTTTGTAATTCGATCTCATCAGTGAAAAGGGCAGCGAGTTATGTTAACGCATCGCTCTGCAAACCGCCTGCTAATAAAATAAACTATTGGCCTGCTATTGCAGGTTATGCCAGCAGGATTAGATTTCATAGCACATGAAGTGGTGTGGGAGTTTGATGAATGATGCTCAGATGTTGTCTTGTGTTTCTTGCGTTCCACAGGTCTCCACAGAATGGAGCGAGAATGAGCAGAGAGCGGTTGAGAGTGAAGCATGAACTGGAGGCTCATTGAAGTCACTTACTTTCTGTTTATATGGGACCATATAACAGTTCAGTCTTCCCGCCAAGAGCCCTCGGCCAACGAGCAGCATGTTGCTAAGCAGTTTGATTGGCTCATCTCTGACCGTGGCCCTTTCCACCACTCGAAGGGGTACCTCTCCTTCATGGAAAGATTTCGCCAAGGATTCACGACCCGGTATAAAATTTATAGGTGAGTAATCGACACCATGCACTCTTTGTACTGTTTAGTCTGCTATTGGGTCACGGCTGATATAAAGTTTCTGCTGTGTTATCTTAAAAATGGGTGAATTGTGAAGAACTGTCCTGAGTTTGAACCTGTTTTATCGTCTTATAGAAGTTCAAAGTGTCCCAAGAATATGTTTCTAGCCATTCAGAGAGGATATGCATGCAATATGATCAGTGCCACGTTATTGTGCTTGCAGGGTTCCCACGCTCATGAAAACACTGGGAGCTTTAAAATAGTGTTTTCCAGGCTCATGATTTTCAAATCATGAGCATTTGTGAAGTGAATTTATTTTTTCTGCTTTTGAAATATTGCATTGACAAGACAGTACTTTTTGAGAGCGAGTGAGATTGCACTCACTCTCAAAAAGCACTTTCTTGTCAATGCAATAAATTGATTGGTAAGACTTTAATTTAGTGTCCAATTCTCGCTATTAACTAATTGCTTATTAGCAGGCATATTATTAGCATATTGGCTGTATTTATAAAGCACATATTAATGCCTTATTCTGCATGACCATATTTTAGATCCTTTGATCTTACACCATACCTAAACTTAACAACTACCTTACTAACTATTAATAAGCAGCAAATTAGGAGTTTATTGAGGCAAAAGCAGTTAATAGTTAGTTAATAATGAGAATTGGTCCCCAAACTAAAGTGTGATAATTTTTTCTACTTCTGAAATATTGCATCAGCAAGAATTTGTTCTTTGAGGACGAGTGCAATCTCAGTAATTTTTTTTTCTTTATTTTTTTAACCAAGATGGTCACGTAATATCGAAAAAGTGAACAAATAATTGAAATGCATTGGTGTGGAGGTTTGGGAACCTGCATTGTGTGTAGTTGGCTGTCGTTCGAGTGGAGCAGTGCATTCTGTTCTTTACTCTGAAAATATTTTAAAGAACCTTAAACATAAAGAGGTAAAGAGGTAACACTTTACTTTAAATCAGGTCTCATTTGTTGGCATTAGTTAATGCATAAACTAACAATGAGCAATACATTTTCACAACATTTATTCATCTTTGTTAATGTTAAGTAATACACATGTTCATGCAGTTGTTAATGTTCAAGTTCACAGTGCATAAACTAATATTAAAATATACAATTTTTGATCTGAAAATGTATTAGTAAATGCTAAGAATTGCTGTATTGTTCATTGTTAGTTCATGTTAACAAATGAAACCTTATTGTAAAGTGCTACCAACAGAAATGTACATTCGATGGGGGTTAGTGTTAGTTAATGCTTCTGGTGTCGTGATCATTCTTTGTCCATGATACCTGATGCTAATGACATTTAGCAATATGTTATTGCTGTGAGGTTGCTCTTTTATCGTTCAGGAGATTTAACTCCTTAGGGAGAGCTCACTGCTGTTTTATGCCTCTCCAGAAGGTCTGTAGAAGAAGTAAAAAACAATGAGGCACAATTGAGTCTATGGTTGTCATACTGAGAAGAAATGTTTGATTTATTGTAGCAAATCTAAACTGAGTTTGGTCCATGAACCAAAGCATACTTCTCCCTGATGAATACAACATTGCAAACACTGATTTGAGGCAAACAATTATATAAAAAAAAAAAAAGACTGTGAACAACATCTTTTATAAGCAAGCTTTATAAGTGAACATTTGCACAGTAAAAACAATACATTTACAATTTAATAAAGTTTGAGGATGTTGAGAGACATCATTTACAATGGTTATTGGGTATCGGCGGTCACTTTTTTGAGCTCTTTGGACAAAAATTCGACTCTAATTCTATGGTAAAAGCACCATTGAATTGTGGATCTCTCTCCAGGAATTTCTGTAGTGTGATTCTTCACAGAAAACCTTACCATTAAACATTAAAAAAAAAAGAGTTAAAATCACATTTAACATATGGCTTCTAAAAAACTGTATATATCACTGCTTAACAACATCATGGTCATGAAAAATGTGTAGGATATCGTTCAGCATCAATTTCTCTATAAAAATGAATGCGATTTCAGCCCAACAGCTGTGCTCTTATACTGCAGTGATGTAAACTCATGAGGAGTGAAAAAGCAAAGACAGATACATAGCCAAGGAAATGCTTCAGTGGGAATTTCTTATAAAAGAACGAGCTTTACACATTTCAATAAATATTTAAATGATTTAACTGTTTAACATGCCTGTTTATAGTAGCAATACATATATTTATATTAGCATTCAGTCCTGTAATAATGACATTTATAATAACATCCTGTATATATAATTTACATCAAAAAGAAAAAAAAAACTAATATATTTATTGAAAGGAAAAATAATTATCTTCCATAGTCCATCAAATCCTGCAGCGCTCCTGTAGATGTGAAATCCCTGCACATGTGCTGCTGTAATCAGTCACAAGATTGGCTGCTGTTGTTGTGAGACTTGTGATTGGCTGCTATTATAGTATGGAAGGTGAACAGGGCCAAAATATATATTTTTAATTTTTTAATGGAATGCGTGGAATTTGACTGTGTCAGAGCAGTCAATTAAATTGCTGTATTTGAGACTATATTTGCATATGTGACACAATGCTACGATGGTATATACATATACAAACATTAGAAGTCATGTTTATGAAGGAGGTAATAATGGTACACTGGTATGCACATATTCAAACAGACAATATGTTTATTCATGAGGGATAATGCATCAGTACCTACATCAGTTTTATGTTATGATTTGTCTTGTCATTTTTAGCTGTTTAGTTCAATGTTCTTTCTTCTTTCTTTCTAATTAATTTACTCACAGTAGATATCAGTAAAGCAATGCCGCAATAAACAAAATAAATATTAATATGTGGGTAAATTTAGAGGTAAATTGATTTAAATAAGTATTACACATTCAAACAGCCAGAAGTGTGTGAGTTGAGACCCATGTTCAAGTTCCTCGTCTTAACACATTAAAACTGTATGTCTTTACACATTCTAAAGAAACGCAGTGATAACTGATGGCTTAACACACTCAAAATGTGTCTACACATACAAAAAATAAAAATAAAAAAAATTACAAATTGCCACAGTAACGTGGACGAACATAGGGTGTTGACTCAGTCAAATTTCACACGTTCTGTTGAAAGACTTTTGGCTCTGTCTGCCTGCCATATTACAGAGTCAAACGAACATGCACAGAACAAACGTGCTGCCAATCATGCCCCCAAACAATATGCATCTGAACAAATCACATAAGTTACTGATTTTGCATTCAAAACAGTGAATTTCGCCGAAAGATGAGAAGTTTGCATTGATGAAGAGAGAAACAAAGCTTTTCAAAGCTCTGAGTCAATTGTATCAATTGTCTCGTAAAGTGATTCACTGTTTCTCAGCATTCGAAACACCACAGGCCGGCACCACCTTCTGGTCAAAACGGTGTAAATGCAACAAAAGCTCAGTTAAAACATTTATTTATGTTTTTATGAAACTGTAATCTATTAAATGCACTCTACAAATGATGAAATACCATAAAGGTTCTGTAAAATTTGTGTTTTATTAATTTGTAGTCCTATATAAAAAAAATAAAAAAAAAGATCAAGATCAGTTTATAAAAGTGTTTTAATGGGTTCATTAGATCACCGCCATCTGGCAGTGACCCTCTGATCAAACAGCCAGAAGTGTGTGAGTTGAGACCCATGTTCAAGTTCCTCGTCTTAACACATTAAAACTGTATGTCTTTACACATTCTAAAGAAACGCAGTGATAACTGATGGCTTAACACACTCAAAATGTGTCTACACATACAAAAAATAAAAATAAAAAAAATTACAAATTGCCACAGTAACGTGGACGAACATAGGGTGTTGACTCAGTCAAATTTCACACGTTCTGTTGAAAGACTTTTGGCTCTGTCTGCCTGCCATATTACAGAGTCAAACGAACATGCACAGAACAAACGTGCTGCCAATCATGCCCCCAAACAATATGCATCTGAACAAAACACATAAGTTACTGATTTTGCATTCAAAACAGTGAATTTCGCCGAAAGATGAGAAGTTTGCATTGATGAAGAGAGAAACAAAGCTTTTCAAAGCTCTGAGTCAATTGTATCAATTGTCTCGTAAAGTGATTCACTGTTTCTCAGCATTCGAAACACCACAGGCCGGCACCACCTTCTGGTCAAAACGGTGTAAATGCAACAAAAGCTCAGTTAAAACATTTATTTATGTTTTTATGAAACTGTAATCTATTAAATGCACTCTACAAATGATGAAATACCATAAAGGTTCTGTAAAATTTGTGTTGTATTAATTTGTAGTCCTATATAAAAAAAAAAAGAAAAAGATCAAGATCAGTTTATAAAAGTGTTCATGGGTTCATTAGATCACCGCCATCTGGCAGTGACCCTCTGAATTTTGAAACCAATCATATATGATGTAACAAAGCCTCGTTGTCTGAAATCATGTGACTTGCAAAGTTTGATACAATCTCCAAACCACTGATTTGAGACAAAATATTTGTAAATGTTTCGAAGCTTCATGAATCTGTGCTTCATTGCTAGTTTGCATCCCTTTGATTGTGTTAAAAGAAGCCCTACCGAGAAGTAATTAAAGTATGTATTGGATCGGTATGGTTGAGATGTTAATGGACATTGCATGTACTTCTACGAGCTCTCACAGCACAACTGCTGTTCTTTTCTCAAGAATGCTTCCACTTGGCGCGCAGTGACTTTAAAAATAAGCTTTCAAGATAATAACACGAAAAGTCACTGCAAAGGACACATACAATACGTCTCTATATCTTCAGTGCATTTAAGGATAAAGCCGCGTTTGGGCATGTGGTCGCTCTAATGGTCTTAAAATCTGCACTGGAGCGCGTGAGACGGTTGTGTTTTCACCTTGATGCACTGGTTCAGCTCAGGCTTTGTGATCGTGTAGCCTTCATCTTGCTGGCTGTGCTAGTTGTTTTACAATTTAAGACATCATATATCAAAACGGCACATTCTAATACTTATTGCAGGGATGCAATTAAAATATGCTGTTATGCACAGTGTGAAAAATGTCCTGCAGTGTTTGTCATCAAGAGATATTACAAATAAGCGATGACAGTGCTGTAATGAGCCCTTAATATGTAAGCATATTTAGAGCTGTGTGAACAAAATTATTTTAATGGGCCAAAAAATGTGTAAAATTTGAAGGGATCTCTAAAGGGTTTCTGGGCTATAAAAACATAGTGGCAACAGTGTTTTTATGCACAGTAATACAAAGTTGCGGTAACACTTTAGTTTAGGGACCGATTCTCACTTTTAACTAGTTGCTTATTAGCATGCCTATTATGAACATATTGGCTGTTTATCAGTACTTATAAAGAAAATATTCTGAGGAGTTTATTGAGGCAAAAGTCGTAGTTAATGGTTTGTTAATGCTGAGAATTGGATCTTAAAAGAAAATGTGACCAAAGTCTTCTTCAACTCTTCAACTCTTTTAGCACAAAAATAAAGAAAATTTGTATATATGTATTTGTTCATGTTATGACCCTTTAAATGTACTGTAAAAGGGAAAAGAGTCAGTCTAGGTAAACGGGAGGCTATAGATATGGAAGTCAAAATGAAAGAGTGTGCAGTTTATAGTGTTTTTTGAGCTTGGATACAGTGAGAGTGAAATACTTGCATTGGCATTTATTCTTTCCTGATATAATATCCTTCCATTGCCATGAAAACGTACCAGTCAGTATCAGTGACACTTACATAAATCACCTCACGCTCTGAATTTTACGTTTGCGTTTCACTTCTCAGAAGCTAAATGGACATTACTACAGTGTTTTAGAGATGAGGGACACTTGAAAAGAACATTTCTGCTTGTTAAAATCTAGTTTTCTACGTAACAGTGACTAAAAGATGCCTTGTTATCACAACATTGAATGGCTCTGCTCTAAAACTAGCAGAAAGCCACCTAACTTGACAAAATTTTAAAACTGTTTTGACGAACACCAGTCCAAATGACATCATGTGTATCTTTCGTGGAGTAGACAATCGCAGAAAGCATTGCAGCGAGCAATGGAAAGTCCAAGATGGCAGACAAGGTGAGAGAAATGTCAGTGATAAATGTTGGCATGAAGGGCACTTTGAAGTAGCCAGTTTTGGTTTGGAAAGACCTTTCAATATGATTCCTAAAATAATCAGCCGTTTGAACGAATTGGTTCATTAAGAGAAAGAGAGTTTCATATTTAAAGAATCATTTAATTGAAAACCAATTCATATTTAATTATTTTTTTGCATTATGCAATTGTAATTGCAGTGTAAAATGCATTCATGCAGCCAAAACAGAAATCTAATTGCCAAGATGCAGCTTCTGTCACCTCTGTAAATATCGAAATATATATATTTTTGTTAATATCACACACAACTAATTCATAATGATACAGTGTTTCTCATCTGAGCAAACATGGCTTAACATGACAGCCTTCATTGAGACTAACATCAAAATGAAAAAGTATGTTTAATGATAACCTCCTTTATTTCTCAAATGCAGCGACTGTGCAACTTGTAAAAGAAAGAAAAAAAAATGTTTGGTTTGTTTCTGTTACATCAGTCTAAAAAAAACAAAAAAAAATTCTGTATAGTGAAACACTTCCGTGGATTTATGAAGAAAAAAAATTGATGTATGTTATTTGATCCAGTGTTTTAAAGCATTCTGCTGTGGATGTTTTTTTTTTTTTTCAAAGATTGTAATTATGGGATTTAAAGATGTTATTGCCAGAAACATTGTAGAAATTAAAGTAAAATTATGCTTTATAGATATTTGAAGCATGCAGTGACTAAAATGTGTTGCTTACAACAGAATGAAGCACTTGTGTTTTTGTTGCAGCTGCTTCAAAGGTATTGGCCTTATGTGCGTGCAAACGCACACACACACACACACACACACACAGACACAGACACAGACACACACACACACAGACACAGACACAGACACACACACAGACACACACACACACACACACACAGACACACACACACACACACACACAGACACACACACACACACACAGACAAACACGCACAATCACACAATGTTCACGCATGACCTCCTTATAAAATTATTTTCCTCTCAATTCCCAACCCATCAGCTGCACATCCAAGCAAACTTTTCAGAGAGATGCTGGTGCCGAGTCAGCCAGCCGCCTCACATCCATATGTCTGCTCTCGCTGTCCTATTTTACGATTAATGTCAAGAAGTCTGACATTTTGTATTTTCCCATTCCTGACACTGTCTTCCAGTGGCTTTAAAGTGTCTGGAACGGCTCAGAACGAGCGTCCTGGAGGAGACAGACAGCCGAGATGTGATCTGACGAAACACAGTTCCTAATATTACTCCTATATCCTCCAGTCTCTTTGCATAGTAAAGCTCCGCTTATTTGACTGACGTGCTACTGCAAATAAAGACACAGAAGTTGCACTCTCAGCTTTCACAAGAGCACACTTTGATCCCTCCGTTTCCTGTGAGCGGAGAATTGTGCGATAGACTTCATCTGGGTCGTGTGTTTGATATTCTAATGGAAGATTTAGGCCGTTTTCCTTCACTCTGTCTTTGCTTTCATTTCCACGTCTCTGCTGTTGTCTGTATTTGCTTTCTCTCGTCTCTTTTCCCTTCTGTCCTTCCCGTCTTGTCCTGTTCTGTGTTCGACTCCTCTCTTCTTTTATCTTTCCTTCACCCTGTCTCCATATTTTCTCTTCACTGTATCTCTTTCCTCTCATGTCAGATGTAGTTCACTCTCAACATCTCTCTCTCTCTCTCTCTCTCTCTCTCTATGATTCCACTGAGTTTTACTCTTTTCATGGACCCTAAAGGCTGGGAAAGTGAGGTTTTTATTTATTTATTTTTTATGTCACATACTAAATGTGTCATCTTTTGTCGGAGTGCTTGACTGACTGTATTTGAGTTGTTTGGTGAGACAGTCGCTGCTCCCTTTTCTCCTATGTGTGACCTATTTATGTGTGCTTTTAAATTTTAGTTCCTCAAACTACTACCTAAGTCGTAAGGAAATGGATTATCGGAAAAAAAACAAAATAAAAAAAATTAATTAATGAGTAATTATTAAGTAATTAAAAAATGGTGCATTCAAATAATGTCGTAAAAAATAATTTACAAGTTGAACGCACATCAAAAAACATCACCACAAAGTCATAATCATGAGTGGGAAACTCAGGATTTCCTTTAAGCCAATTTGAGTTCCTGTTAGTGAGAAAGCATGTCGGATTCAGCGTCTCTATTAAAGGTAAATTTATTAAAATAAATGAAATGGTAACACTTTAGAATAGGGAACACTTATTCACTATTAACTACAACTTTCCCCTCGATAAATTCCTAATTTGCTGCTTATTAATAGTTAGTAAGGTAGTTGTTAAGTTTAGGTATTGGGTAGGATTAGGGATGTAGAATAAGGTCATGCAGAATAAGGCATTCATATGTGCTTAATTAGTACTAATAAATGGTGAATATTCTAGTAATATGCATGCTAATAAGCAACTAGTTAAGATACCGTAAAATAAAGTGTTACCAATAAAATTATTATTGTTGTTGTTTTTTTTCACACACAAAATTTAAATTAAAAAATGGTGCATTCAAATAATGTCGTAAAAAATAATTTACAAGTTGAACGCACATCAACGAACTGCACTGAACGAAACATATATATGAATGGTTATTGTACATCTTATTGTGAACAATTAATTTAGAGAATACATAGGGTGAATTTTCATTGCAATCTGACTTTAACTGTGAAATTATGTAGATTTAAACTAACCGACCAAGTTTTAACCGACTAACCCAATGGCAGTTTTACAATATATGCAAAAGACAAGATTAGAAATGCTGAACTAAATATGTTCAGAATCTAAACAAGCGCAGCCATAAAAATCTGTTTTGCCGCATTTGTGTAAATGAGTTTAAAGTTAAAATTTGCTTACACGTTTTTCAGTTTCGAAATTTAAATAAATGAAATGAATAATTTCCACTTGAGTGTAAAGTTTGACAGCTGTGATGGATTTCCCTTTGTTACCACAGGTTTACCATAAGTGTTTGCCAGCAGTGGCCTCATTCACCAAGGGTTCACCCAGGGACCCGCTTCAGGTGCGCTGTTGATTCATAAAGTGCAGGAAACGGAAATGCATTATGCATTTGGCAGGGACATTGCCTCTGGCACGGCGACACGGTGGCGGCACGGAAAGATCGTGTCTCCCTGTGTTCCCCTGTCTCCTCCAACAGAAGGAAGCATCGAATTCAGCCGTCAATGCAGGATATCGGCTTGCTTGTTTTTCATTTGACCGAATAGTTTTCTGGATGGTGCAATTTAATGTTGTGTAAAGGCCACTGTACAGCAGGCATTACCCAATCACAGGGGTTGTGGTGGATTTATGATATTTACTTATTTATTTATATTTATGTTCCATGTTCCACGGTTAAAGGGTCTGTGGATTAAAGGTAGGGTTTAGTAAAACTAAGTTAGTCAAGCTACACTTTTAAAAGTAGTCGGCTACGCTAGATGATACTAATAAATAGTAGATAACAATTTATATAATTTAAAAGCACTGAATAGTATATTTAATGTCACTTTTTAGTAAATCGTATTTAAAAAAAAAAACTACGTATTTCAAGCGTCAATACTATTTTGTGAAAACAAGTAAAACCAAATAACATCAACACGTTCATTGTTACCACTAGCAGTTGTTCATCTATCAATATTAATAACCTTCAGTAATAATCACATCACTGCGTCCTCTAGGGGTCGCTATGGGGAAACCTAGAGGACGCAGTTCGAAGTTCCCTACTCAGGGAACCATGGTTACATAAGTAACCTGAGACGTTACTCCCTAAAAAAAAAAAAAGTAACTAATTGCATTACTTTTTCTCATCTGAGCTGCCATTATGGACTGCATGAAGAATAAGATGCAGGAGAAGAAAGTTAAAAAAACACACACACACACACAATAAAATAAAATTAAAAATAATTATGTTTATCTAAAGTCATTTTTGCTCATTATTATGGCTGAATTGGATAATCGAAGGTCAGCAGCAAAGGCATTGGTTAATAAAATGGGATAAAATACATCAAGGATATTTGTGTTATTTAACATATTTAATTATTGCAGGTTTGCGCCATATTCGGAGTTTGCATTTCACAGTTTTTTTATTCATTTTGAGGAATACTGATTGTGTTTTGTGCAAGTGAGATGAGTAAATGCGTGTTCACATTTAGTCTAAAGCTACAGTAACATCATGTTCACACAGCGCACACAATGTCTCTGCACGCACTCCCGATTTCCATCAACATGGGCACAGGAGAGCTGTCAGTCAAAAAATGGGAAAACATTAACTGTAACTAGCATTACGTATTTGAAAAATCAACTCAGATATTTTCTTGTAAATTTAAAAGTAATGTGTTACTTTACTAGTTACTTAGGAAAAAAATGTAATCAGATTACATAACTTGCGTACTTGTAATGTTTCACCCTGAACACTGCTTCTCAAATCATCCTGGAGAACATTATTTGGTTTTACATTATTTGATTATCAGGATTAGTTCATGTAGCTCCACTGTAAAAGAGTTTGGAGGACAAAACTCAAAATTGTATGTCGACTTGCTGCATTGAAAATTTTAGGTTGGTTCAACTAAAGTGCAAATGCTTATTAAAAGTTCAGTTTGCATAATTTAATTGAGCCAACTGAAAATTTCCAATGCAGCAAGTCGGCATACAGTTTTGAGATTTGTCCTCCAAAATATTTTACAGTGCAGTTCTGTTGTAAGACACTCCGAATACTGACACATACTGAGTCACTCAAATGGTTATAATGATAATATAGGTTGAAAGTCAATAATAAAAAAAAATAAAAAAATACAAGCATTTTCACTAGTGCTCTCAGACTTTTGGACCCCACTGTTTTCCAGTATTCAGCTGCAAAGCAGGATTTCAATCAACCAACTTTGATTCTGTCATTTTTAATCTTCCATTTCCAGGAATCGCTCTCAGACTAACACTGCATGAGCTGGATTTACCAGGAACCTTCTTATTAAACAGTTTTTGGCACGTAGTACAACATTAAAGGAATATTCTGGGTAAAAAACAAACAAACAAAAAAACAAGTTAAGCTCTACTGAGCTCTGCGACATGCTGTGAGTCACCACAGAAAATCATTTGGATTTGTCCCTCAAACAAAAGCAAAAAAAAAAAAAAAAAAAACCTCGCTCTTGCAGTGGAAGTCAGATATGCAACTATAACACTGTTATGCAAGTATGAACAGAACGGCTGAGATTTGTTTAACAACCTTGTCTTTGCAAAATGATATCTGACCACCTAAAGGACATAAAAATGTTTGGATTTGTCCCCCAAAAAAAAGAAAAAAAAAAAAAAAAAAAACCTCGCTCTTGCAGTGGAAGTCAGATATGCAACTATAACACTGTTATGCAAGTATGAACAGAACGGCTGAGATTTGTTTAACAACCTTGTCTTTGCAAAATGATATCTGACCTTTACTTTGGTGCACCACAGATTTACAGTGTAAATGCATTGCTGTAAAGGTGTTTGTTCTTTAATTCTTAAGGCTTAAAGGTTAAAGACAGGGAACTTAACATTGACCAGAACTTTAAAATGGACATTCTTATTGCTGCAGCTACATTAGAAAGTCCAAAAAACATAGTGCCATGCAGTGCCCTGGAGGTTCAGTTCAGGTCTCACAATAAACCTGAACTGGTGCTGTACAAGCACTATTAAAATGTGCTACTGGCTATGAAACTCCATGAGCTACTGGACAAACTAACTGTTATAGTCTGATTTATTTTATGGTATCAATTTTTAGAGCGAGAGAGACTGCGGTTTCCTTGATGCAGCGCCGTAATAGCAGTCGGATTGCACAACAATAAAATCAAATGACATGGTGTGCTGCTAATAAGCAAAAGCCCATTAGCCTTTTAGGCATGTGTTGGGAGTGTAATCGTTTTGAAATTCAGGGAGTTGTATTCTACATGTGGATATACAGTAACTGTGACAGGCCAATGGTATTACAATCAATGGGAGAAAGTGGAACGCCAAATATGGCAGCTCTGAGTAAGTCCCGCCTTCCAAATAAAAGAACCAATCACCAGTCGGCAAAGTCACTGCCTGATCTTTTTTGTGAAACATGTGCTCAGCACATGTACACTGCACATGTGCATTGGTGGATTTGAATAATTAAATATGAAACATCAGCAAAAAAGTACAAAAGCAATATGCTTTCTCGATGAAATCCATACATTAATAAAATTCATCAGTGTAACAAACTCGATACTTGCTTAATCATTAAACACCATTTTGACTTTGGCTTTGTCTGGCCAGCCATTTATTATTTTCTTTATCAGGTTAACCTCAAATTTGAATATATATTTGAATAAAAATCATACAAATATTACACTTAGACATTAAAGTGCCCCTATTATGCCATTTTTAAGGTTGCTAATATTGTTTTATGAGTCTCCGAAAACAGGTTTACATGCGTGCAAGGTCAAAAAACACGTTAGTTTTCTCAAAAAATAGATTTAATTTTACCTCATTTCTAAATGATTCGTAAATGACTCATGCGAAGCAGTTCAAAGAATCAAGTCTCTCTAAACCCCTCCTTTCCGTGAGCCCTCACTGCTGTGATTGGCCAGATGGCGCAGTCCTTTGTGATTGGTCCAGAGCCGTAGAGAGATTGGCTCTGGATTGGTCTACTGCGTACAGCGCGTGTCGGAAACGAAACACCCATTGCCATGACGGAACAACAGCCCTGGAGACTTGTCAATACAAAGAAACGATGGTATCGATTGTACCTTACCAATTCGAGCCGGCATAATTCGAAAAGGCATAATAGGGGCACTTAAAAAAAAAAAAAAAACGAAGAAAATAAGAAAATGCTGGTCGCATGATGTTGTGATAAACATTAGTTGCAGGGGGTTGTTTGATTAGTAGCATAGCTGATTTAACTTTTGCAGACAAGAAAAATAACATATAAAAATGACATAAAAATAAGCAGAGACATGAAAAAAAAACTGTAATTTAAGGGACATCAAAGCAATTTCAAGCTAATTGAAACATGGTATGCACAAAATATTTGTGTGGGATTTTAAAGGGGTCATATGATGCGATTTCAAGTTTTCCTTTCTCTTTGGAGTGTTACAAGCTGATTGTGAATAGATAAGATCCCTGAAGTTGCAAAGACTAAAGTCTCAAAACCAAAGAGATATTCTTTATCAAAGTTAAGACTCTGCCACGCCCCCCTAAAACGGCTCGTTCTAACACACCCCACATATCTACCTCACTATGTGGAAACATTTGCATAATGCCGAAGGAGGGGGCTTTGTAGAAAACGAAGCGTTTGAGAGAGGCGGTGCATAGAGGACCTACAATAATGTACAGTATTTGAAAAATAATGTGTTTTTTGAACATTAAAGCATGTCAACATATTCTGTTACACCAAATACACAAAATAATGATCTTTAAAAAAGCATCATATGACCCCTTTAATATGCATTCCCTTAATGAATAAAGTATGATTTTGAAGAAAATTGTTAGAAAAAAATGTAAATGGCATAAAATGTACCCTAAATTATACCACATTAGCAAAAAAAAAAAGAGTATAGAGTAGCAAGCTGCAAAACACCCTTAAAATCTGACATACGATATTTAAAAATTGTGCAGTGCATTCATTCATCCTGAGCACCAATTTAAAGGTGGTACAACAAGATTTAATACTTATATAACATTATCTCATTTCTCTACTGATAAGATGTGTTGTTATTTTTCCTTTTGCAGTGAAAATAACCCGGGCATGTTCTGGACAGGTTTGGTGAGATTTGCCTGTAAAAGTCTGCAAAGTGCTAAGAGTGTGAGCGTTTAGCAGGCTAGGATTGCTCGTTCCTCAAATCACAGGTTCCAGGCCCTCAGATGGTCCATGCTTTGTGTGATCGGCCTGATCGGTCATCAGTGTTCTTGGACTGCAGCTTGTGTCGACCGAAAATCCAATATAAATGCAAATATGTCTATTAATGCACTTTAAAGTCTGCAAGCGTCTAATGTAATCAAAGCAAAAATTACAATTTTTATGTGAAATTTAAATATTTATGAGAGCGGCATGTTGATCAGGTTATTGTGTAGAGTTGAAAAGGTGTGAGAGAGGCTTTGTTGGACTGTTGTAGACTTCGACTCAGGATTGAATGGGGTTTGATAGCAAGGTGCATGAAAATGAGGTGATCAGTCAATGTTTATTTTAGTTGTGGTATTGGCATATGAGACAAGCTACTCTTCTGATTTATGCTATGAAAACGAATACATTTTTACAGAAATGTCAAGAACAAACTGCAGTTTTGCTTATGCGGCAACACGACTGCTAAACTTACCGCTTTCTCTTTTTCCTTTTGAACCTCGACACATAACAGATGTCAAGCAGTATTTCCACAAGTGCCAATTTTGCAGAAGTCCTTGTACCTACCTCGACAACTTTTGCTCTTGAAGATCAGCACTTTTCAGCAGAAGCATCCTATTTTAGCATTATTTTTCATTTGTCAGGAAATGCTGGCGAATCTTCAGGCTTACGTTTCTCACAAATCAAATGCACACAGATGTATTTGCTTCACAGAGCACTAAAGGGGCTCTTCTTCAAATGAAATATCCGTCTGCCAGCCTACATATACAATTACTGGAGTGCACACTGCATTCATGGAAAATGAATGGGACAAATGGTGAGGCTCAGTATGGCGGCTAATGAACATCTCACCTTTTAGCTACAATGCAATTAATATTTTACTGTGTTGTTTAAGCAAAAGAAGCAACATTATGTCACTACTGTTGTCAGATTGCATTAATTGTAAATGTTATGGAAATTTAATCCTGAGTTTCTGCATTTTGGACATGTGCAATTGCTCATTCAAAAGTGTCCAAGCCACCATTTTTTTGGGGGGGTAAAATTGACGTATTATTTTTGGTAACATAATTAAATAGTAAAAAAAAAAAATTGTCCGGGCAACTTACAGTTTTACTTGATAACATTAATTAGTACACTGGCTAGATGTCCTGAGAAATCCAATGCTGAGAATTAATTGCAGGTTATCTACAGTATCAACAGCAATGTGAAAGCAGAGTTAGTTAATAATTGAAACCGGTCTTCATGAGAGAGATCTCATGTTACCCCCGTCCCCATTTGCCCTCTGAGAGGAACTGGCGTGGATCAGTATGACTCACTCTCAGCGGGACTTCAGGTGCTGGTTCGCCTTACTTTACTGATGCTCTTCAGGATGAAATGACTGCTTCCAAAAATAAACGTGAACCAAATGCACTCTGGATAGAGGTGCAAGATTGCTAATTTCCACCTGTCAAGCTGCCACTTGACTTGTTTCCCCAGAGCAGCATATAATAACACGTTAACTAATTATCATGGTCATGGCATGTTTTTCATGCACAACTTGCTGACGTGAAGTGCTTCTCTTATGATTATCTGCAAGTGCAATTTACAATGATTTATCGAAGTCTGTATGCTAGTAAGTTCACATTGGTGTTTTAGCTGCATATTGTAGTTGCTAGGCAGAAACGTCTTATCTCTATATCTCATTGTTATTTTTATTTTTATTTTTCTCATAATGCAATGCAATTGGTCACTCTTTATGTCTGTCTGTTGGTTTCACAAATATTTAACAATGGAAATTATTAAAAAGTGCTTGTGACTGAACCTCATGACTCCTTTGGATCCTCAAATTGTCAGGAAAACCTCACCTCCAAAGTTTTGAATGTTGCCATGTTATTACCATGCTGTTACTGCAATTACTACTTTGAAAATGTCTGGACATACAAGGTTTCCATCCAACAGTGACGATACATTATATTAGCCGACACAATGCTGCTGAATGCATTGTTGTGCACATTGCATTTATGGGAATATTTAACCCCATAAACATAATCCCTGTCTTTATTTACTCATATTCTTCAAAAAAAACAAAAACCTACTTCTGCATTGCACAGAAAAAAATAGCAAGCATGAGAGCAAATAATAAGAGAATTTAAATTTTTTGGGTGAACCGTCCCTTTAAATAGATAACTTGGCCCACGTTTTCAGCAGTTTCTGCTCTCAGTCCTGTGTCGTGCACTTTTGAAAGCCAATATTCAGCAAGACTAAATGAAAACGTCCAGATATCGATCTCGTGCGGGACACTATGCTTTGGCGTCTCATATATTCAGAGAGTGTGTGAATGCCACGGCGGAGGGCGGCCCGCTATCTCAGCCTTTTGTTTTAAGCCAGAGACAAATCCTTTGTCAAAGTCGGCCGAGCTGAATGACTTTCCTTGATCCTGCAGTAATTAGATGGAGCAGAGGTGGCTGATTTAGATGCAGGCCGCAGATAGGCAGGAAGTGAGGGGAATGTGTAATGCATGGACACACTTTCAGAGGAATGGGGTGAGACGGAGTTAACAGGAAGAGAGAGGGAGACAAAAAGGTCACAGTCAAGGTGAGAAATAATCAGAGACACTTGCTGTCCATCTAATGCACAAAAAGCATGACAAGTGCCCTAATCAGTGTGTTGCCTATTACCAGTCTACCTCGCGGCCTTTTGCTTTTCTTATGAAACCTGTCAAGAGCATGTCACGTTTGGTGAAATATGATTTTTTAACATTTGTTCTTCTGAGCTTTTTGTATCCTGTTATCAGAATATGTATAGCCACTCTGTTACTACAAATGTTTACATAAATAAAGCCTTATATTCTTTGTTGTTGGACAGAGCCTTCAAGCCACCTACATTAAAATACAATACATTTATTTATTTATTTTGCAGGAAACGTGAACAACAGCGTTAGTTAAAAACTTTGTTTAAAAATGCATGCATTATAATTTTTTTTTTATTAAGCTCACCACTTTCCCAAATTCTCATTACTGTAGTGTGCAAGTAAAATAATTAGATATAATTTAAATTGCACAGTGCATTTTTAAAGCACAATTGTTAGTAAATATTATGTCTAATTCTTGATTTTTCTTTTAGCACACATGCATTTTTATATATTTATATAGACATTGAAATATAAGCAGCTGGTCGTATAACAGACACTGCAATAATATGACAGATTTTTGTTTTTTTTAATGAACTTTTTTTTTTAGAAACATGAATCCTATGTGTGATTCGTAGAAAATAGAATTGATCAAATAACTGTTTTTAATGTCATTACTTTTAACACAGTTCACACTTTCACCTAATTTGACTCTGTTCTGTCTCATTCTAAAGACTTGTAATCTATTGTCACACACACGATTGCTAAAGTGATGATTAATGTCGCACTGTTACATCAGCTTATAGGCTATTTCAAACTTGTTGAGCTTTGATAATTAAATTCCTCTGTACAGAGAGTTCATATGACTTTTATCTAGGCTATAAATCAAATAGATTAAATAGATCAAAAACAGATCTGTCTCAGACAGTTCCTCCAAGATGACAGATGTGTGAACTCTTTATTGAGGCTGTGGAAAGAGTCAAGCTGGAACACAAAGAATTGGATTTAATATGATATATATTAATATATTCAGTATGAGCTGATGTGACTTATGGAGTATGTCTTGCTTCAAATGAGCTGCTGAAATAGCATCTGTTTGTCAGTAGATGTATGGATTGTAAATATCACTGAATCGGAGAGCACTTGGATGAGAGACAAACAAAAAAACAAACGACTGCTTAATGGGATACGTCAGCCACAAATGTAAATTCTGTCATCAATTACTCACCATCATGCCACTCCAGAAATGTAAGACTTTCTTTCTTCTAATTCTGTGAATCAAACAACATTGGAGATGCTGCCAATGTGTTAACAATGTATTTTTCAGTCCTTGAAACACTTGTAAATATATCTATAAATACAGTAATGAGAATGACTTTTTCACAGTGCTTACAATTAAAATGATATAAAACCCATTATTTTAAAGAAATGCTTCTAAAAATAGGCTTCGTTTTCATTAAGCAGAATGTGTTTTCTTGTGTTCGCTCTGACCTGGACCTTTGCTCTGTTTCTAGCTCTCATGCAGCTGATAAGATGACCAACATTAAAGAGTAAAATACGAGCGAATGCCTCGCGTAGCCGTTTGAATGCTTTTGCACAGCCGTAACCGCAGTCTCTCTGTGAAAATCAACAACATCTGAATTGGGGGGGGGATGATGTCACATTGCTCTCGAACCCCAGATAATCATCCGCCACGATGGGATTAGTTAATTACCGGCAGGAAGAGCTGGCAATTAGCAGAGAAATGGAGCTGGAAGACATGTCAGGGTTAAGCACTGCCTAAACCAATGAGTGGGCTGAAACCGCATCTCTGGGGAGTTTATTCACACCACTCCAGGAAAGAAAACGCGCTCGGTTATGTAAGGGTGCCGGCCATGTTTGTATGAAACCGTTTTAATCACTGAATGTGGAATGCTGGGTCTTCAGAATTAACGTGGGATGTTTAGGGAGAAAACACTGTGTTGAGGATATTACTCCCACGATGCATTCATTACTACTGTTAGTGCTGTTTGTTAAGTCGGGCATCACTGTTAGGGATTTGAACAAACCCCTGAGTGTCTTTCTTGTGCACTGACGTTAATATGTTTTGCACTGACCCGCTTCCCTGCACGGGGTTTAATTTCTAACTTCTTGTCTCTTGTGACTGAACTATGATCCTGTGAGGAAAAGCATTTCATCTCCTTGTATGTACACTCTAAAAAATGCTGGGTTAAATACAACTCAGTGCTGGGTAAAATAGGTACAGACCCAGCGGTTGGGTTACTCCCCAGAATGTTGGGTTAAACATTTAACCCAACCGCTGGGTCAAAACAACCCAATAGCTGGGTTTGTCCCTTTTTAACCCAGCGCTGGGTTATATTTAACCCAGCATTTTTTAGAGTGTACATAGTAGTTAAGGCCATTTAATATAAAGTGGGACCAAACTAAATATAACATTTAAAAGTAACATTTAAATTCAAGTGTATTCAACCATTCTCTGTAATCCCTTTTCAATGAAATAGTGCTAATTATCATGCTGGGTTGGGGTGTATAGTTTCAGCTATCTGTGAGATTGACCCAACCACTAACTCAGCGGCTGCATAACACAAAAACTACCCAGCACATGACCCAATAGGCTCAACCCAGCGGCTGCGTAGAAAAAAATAACCCAGCTTTTTTTACAAGTGTAATTACAGTAAGTAATGTTAACAAATATAAATAAATATTGTAACAAAAGTGTTGTTCATTGTTGGTGAATGACAGTTAATACATTAACTAATGGAACCTTAATGTAAACGGTTACCCAAACTATTTATACACTCTAAAAAATGCTGGGTTAAATACAACCCAGTGCTGGGTAAAATAGGGACAAACCAAGCAATTGGGCTGTTTTGACCCAGCGGTTGGGTTAGATGTTTAATACAACCTTCTGGGTAGTAACCCAACCGCTGGGTCAAAACAACCCAATTGCTGGGTTTGTCCCTATTTTACCCAGCACTGGGTTGTGTTTAACCCAGCATTTTTTAGAGTGTAGAAACTATACGAGTATATCATTGATTCTAAAATGACACTGTTATGTCTCTTCATGTAATGTGCAATAAAGCTTGGCGTCCGTGCTCTGTTTGTGGAATATTCGCATGTTGGACGATTCGCATATTGAGCAAAAATCCTGTAGGCTTACGTCGAAAGCCCAGCAAACTCAGACTTTTCTGTAGAAAATGAACGTAATTTTTATTGACTTAAAACTGACCGCATTATACACATCATACAGCATTATATTTAGATTAAGAGGTTGAACCATAAATCGGCTTTGCTAAAAGTGATGTGATTCTGTGAAACCCCTTCCATTAATTTACTATCAGACGTTTTATGCTAATCAGCAGGATGTGTGTATTTAGTTAAACATTGTGTTTCCAAGAGCATACGCATTGTTGTCATTTATATCACAGTGCTTGAAGTGGGCCGGCATCAAAACCAAGTCCATCATTAGTTTTCTTCTAAGGAATTGTAGAAGAAACATCTCAGAAAAGTTGATGCTGGAATTAATCTGGAACTGTATTAAGTCTCCTTAATGCATAAAAGAAAGATCAATTCTGAACCATTCATTTTTCATTTTTAATCATCTAAATACAGCCTTTTTCCTCTGAATTGATTATATATGCATATAAAAAATAAAAAGTGGAGTTTACAAGGTTGTGCTATGAAATAAGACAGTAAAACCCTTTTTTTCCAAATGAAACCATTATTTTTCACAGTGCATATGTGTACTTACGATAGATTTGAGTTAAATTATAATTATTTTGCTTATCCTGATTCGTTGCATCAATGAAACGTGAGCTTCTTTGAGAGTTATTGAGTGTAATCATGTTCAGAGGTTTCTGCACATTTGTATTGAGTGACGTGTGTGTGTGTGTGTGTGTGTGTGACAGCTATACATTAGCACACAAACAGCTCTCAGAATGGCAGATCAGCTCACCATCATGAGATAAGCAGCTCTGTTAAAGGCCTTATAGCAGCTCATATGAGGTTCATTAACGCAGCATTACCACTGTGGCTTATCTTCATACGTCCATCACAAACATCTGCTGCTTTGTTATAGTGCTTGTAGAGCAGCACTTCTCATCCAGGGGCCCATTAGGGGGTCAGGATGAAACGATTTACTTTTTAAAATTATTACTATATTAAAATAATTAGACTCATATATATCTAAATTGAAATGCATGAAATCAATGTATTTTTCTCCCTCAATATTTATTTTTTTATTGTTTTGCTTAAACTGCTTAATAGTCATATCAGTCGTAATTACAGTAAAACTTTTAAATGTAATAAGACATGTTCCAAATCTGATAACCATAAAATGGATGAAAGCATTTACTGACTGTTTATAAAAAAAACTAACAAAAAAAAAACACTCATGGGTCAATATAATGAGGATAATTATGTTTTCTAATAATTTTCTTCAGAAATCATATTTTATCCATTAGAAATAATTATACTATACTCTCATACATTAATTTTGTATATCCTGTTTTTCAGTTTGCCAAAATTATAATTAAGCAAAGTCTGCTTCTTGACTTCAAAACAATGAATAAAAATGTCAAAGTCAAAATTATCTATATTACATTTATTTATTCAGTCTAAAGACCTTAGAAAAATAGGTTGCTACATCTTTTTCTTTGTAGTATCAAAATAATATTTAATGATTAAGCTATTACACTGATAAAATATATCAACTGCAAACAATATCAGCTGTTGTTTTATTGAGAATCAGACACTGCTGCTTTTACATAACACTTTTTCCATTATGAATTATGGTACAGATTGTTTTGCTGGTCTGTGGGGTCAGATTGCTTTCTAATCAGCAGCGAGCCACATGGTTAGTTTTCAAGTGTATGAGTCCCTCAGTTGTGAAAAGATGGATATCAAAATCATACAGTCATTGTTGTAAAGGCTTCAAAAGTGCAAAAGATGCTGGAAAACCAAAGAATTTGTGGGACCTGAAGGATTTTGAATATACAAAATATCATCAACTACACATATGCACCAAGTGTGCCGCACAAGTCCTGAAAAGTGAAGCCAGAATGTTTTGATCACCCCCAGGTGGCTGAACCCAGTATAGGTCATAATATTACCCAGCATAGGTAATATTAGCCTAGTTATCTTTAGGTCATAAACCCCGCCCTCTCCATGTAATCTAATGGGACATGACACAAACTAAAGAATTACATTACACTTCAAATATTTTTTTCTAAAGATGTTTTTTGTCATTTTATGTGTTTTTTATCATGCTGATTTAAGTTCAAGTGTTCGTTTATTAAATAAGTTTGGTTTTAGTTAGTCAGGATTCTGACGTCATAACTGACGTAAGATGTTGACGCCATATCGGGACACTGGCGGCTTCACATTTTTACAATGGAAGAGAGTGAAGGTGCGTCGTCCATCTTTTTTACAGTCTATATGATATGCGCATGGTTGGACATATTTTACACAGATATATGAAATGTGGATCATTAAATTGTACGTGTTAACGTTGGTTAAATGCATTGTGAACTAACATTAAATAAAGAACAGAGTAGGAAGGTAAATTAGTGAAGGTAAATGTACACCTTTACAAAACGTTCTGTGCACTTTGATTTACGCCTTCGCAGACATATCTTTCTGCTTATGGATCAGGCTGGTAAGTTAATTTATCTCACTCTACACGTGCATTTTAAAAAAAAATCACTATATTACCTTCATAATATTGAAATAATTATGTAAAATATTGTTAATCATGGCAGTTATTCTTGACAGCTAATGCAATAACTAGGCTAACATTAACTTTTCAAGTGTTCATCATCAAAGTTGTATTTTTGCATTTTTAATAAGCGTGAAAGATGCTCAGGAAAATTGACGGATTTGTCACTGGCCACTGCTGCATCCTCACGAAAGTTTATTGCACGCGTTTTGAGCCTCGCCGATTTCAACGTTCAATAGAGTTTGAATCATTCAAGTGCAAAAAAATGCACTTGTCATTTCTATCTGTCATCTCATTTTGTGTGCCAAATACATTTATTTGTATAAATTAAGTGTATAATAATTGTAATTACATAATATGATTTTCAAAAGCTTAATATTAAAAAAGCTCAAAAGCTTATTTATTTGTTAGAATATGTAGAACTCAATATTTTAACTAATTGCAAAAGCTGAATAATCAAAGTCTACTGATTACACAGTGAAATAATCGATGATTAGTCAATTAATCGTACTAATAATCGCTAGATTAATGTTTTTCTACAGCCCAGTGGTTCAAATTTTTACTTGCCTTGCCACAAAAAATAAAATAGTTGCTGTTATCATTGTTATCAAAATCTTAGATACCAATTCAATTTTATAATTCTTGATACCACAGCAGAAACAACTAGCCTACCAAATATAAAGTTCAAACATTATTAAAAACAAGTGAACAGTCAGTAAATAAGAACAAATTTCAAACAATAGCACAATTTAATACAGTTTTTACCACTTTTAGGCACTTCCCCCGGGGTAAATAAATATATATATATATATATATATATATAGGTTCACATTTACAACTCTGATGTTTGCTGCGTAACAACATCAGTTAATTTTCGTGTTGGTTTGAACTGAAAACAGCAGATGGGCTGATTAAAAATGCAAATTCATTCTCTGCCAGCAGGAGGCGCTTTTGGAGCAGCAGAAATAATCCCTAGAAACGGCTGTAATCAAAGCAGTGCTGCGCTAACAAACGCTACTTTATCAGGCATTATAGGAAAGATGAAATAAAAATGACATTGAAGCTTTTCTGAAGACAGTTGGTTCCCTTCAAAGATATGTTCACATAAAAAAAAACATGCAGTGCTCATGTTTATTTGACAAAGTCAAAGCCTTTTGGAAAATCTATTTGTGGCGGTCAGTTTTGATGGTGGCCCACCACAAATAATCAATGTATGGGAAACACATCTCTAACTTATCATAATAAAAAAGGGAAGGTGTGGATGTCATTGCACCTCAACTCCTGGTTTCTACATCAGCAGAAAACTTTTCCATAAACATCACATCTGTATTTATGTCAAACTTCACAGATGACTTGAATGATCATTACAACCACCGCTAGGCAAGTCATTCGGTGCAGGAAAGTGGAGCGTTATGTGAATGTTCAAATCAGAGCCTGACAAGTAGCTGTTTCCTGTGAAAAGCTGTCAGGTCCATTTTATTCCATCTCCTGTCGTTCCAAATTAGGGCCGTACAGGTGACGGCAAATGTCACTCAATAAAGCCAACCTCTGCCAGGAACATGACATGGTGCCTTTGCAATGGAAATGTACAATTTCCTTGGGGCTGTCATTGTGAGAATGGCAGGGTCTCTCTGGACAGACGGACGCTGTGGGACTGTCACCCGCCATCTGCTGTCACATATTGGCGAGCGTCGCGCTGTGAACGACACATACGGGTGAGGAAAGTAACTATTAATATTGGAAAGCCTGTTTCTGCAGCACAAAACGCAAAGAGAGTTTGGTGAGCAGACATTCAGTATGTCGTATGTGCTTCAATGACAATTGCAGGTAAACCCTTGTGAAAATAATTGCACAATACGGAAATTTATAAGACTTTAAAAGAATATATAAGTTCGAACTGAATGTAATGTTTTCAGATGCTTAACTGCATGTAAATTGCAATTAAAGTGCCCTTAATATGCCATTTTTAAAGTTCCTAATATTGTTTTGGGAGTATCCTACAATAGGTTTACATGCATGCAGGTCAAAAAATGCTTTCATTTTTCTCAAAATATGCATTTAATATTACCTCATTTTCCAGCAATTCTCAAACGATTCGTTTGAAGCAGTTCTAAGATTCAGTCTCTCCTATCTGTGAGCATACTCTGCTCTGATTGGTCTTCTCGACAACATTTATAATGGTAAAGTTGCAATTTACATTTAAAATATATAAATAATTCATACAAAATACCAATAAAAAGACTTGGAGAAAAATATATTTGTAAAAATTAAATAAGACACTACAGTTAAAGCCATGATCAAGTACTTTACATGTGTTTTAGTATGATAGTTAGCACATGAAAAAAACAATAATAATAAATAAATAAATAAAAAATACATCTAAAAATTAAATAATAATAAAAAAAGTCTTAACAAAACCAGTCTTAAGTCGCTGGGGTATATTTGTAGCAATAGCCAAAAATACATTGTATGGGTCAAAAATATAGATTTTTCTTTTATGCCAAAAATCATTAGGATATTAAGTGAAGATCATGTTCCATGAAGATATTTTGTAAATTTCCTACTGTAAATATATCAAAACTTAATTTTTGATTAGTAATATGCATTGAACTTATTACTAATCAAACGTCATTGCTAAGAACTTAATTCGGACAACTTTAAAGGCAATTTTCTCAATATTTAGATATTTTTGCACCCTCAGATTCCAGATTTTCAAATAGTTGTATATCGGCAAAATATTGTTCTACAAACCATACATCAATGGAAAGCTTATTTATTCAGCTATCAGGTGATGTATAAATCTCAATTTCGAAAAATTGACCCTTATGACTGGTTTTGGGGTCCATGGTCACAGAAGTTCAATAAAACAATGATTTAAAATGTACTTTAAAGTAAAACTTTTAATTTGATATTACAAAGTGCACTTTTCTAGAACTAATTTCTTCTTCTTTTTTGAATCAATATAAAACGGATTTATAAATGAGTCAACATTTATTTATTTATTTATGACTCTCAAAATAACCCTGATTTAGTCAGTAAAATATATACAGGATTTCTACACTGTGAATAGATCTGCCAAATGCTGCTAAGGTGTTTGGAGTGAATTTTAGCATGTTATATTTCATATGGTTGTTAGTGTTTTTAGAGTATTGCAGTCAGTAGTTCCTGGGTTTGTTGGTGATCTGGGTGGTTACCAAGATTTACCCGTTTTATCATCTATAAAAGTTGCATGCATAAGCCGGGCTCACACTACAGGTGTTTTAGGCTGATTTATCCCTGATTTTCCCCTCCCAAGAATCGGAGAAAAAATCTTGGAGAGGACCTCGGCTGGTTCCAATGTTCGGCGGGATTATCTGGTAATGCGAGGCGTTTACAGATCGAATCTTGCACCTCCCGATCAGCTCGCACACAAATCGGCGCCACCCCGATTAATATCAAACATATTTAGGATTTTAAATTGGGATGATCATGTCTATGATTACATCAGTACTTTCACAGTAGCCGCAAAACAAGCTGCTGTACAGGTGCGTTGGATAGTGGAGATGGAAGAAACTGTGGAAGTTTTACAATAACACGACTGTCTGTATAATGTGTCGAAAACATACCACAACCGTAAGGACAATGAGAAGCGCTGTGGTGAAATCACCTCAGTTTTGAACATACCGGGTGAGTGTAGAATGCTGCTAACACGCTAGTGTTATACATTAGTTGCTGAAAAGTCAAAGACGTGTGCTTTGTGTGCTGCAACCAGATTTCATAATCGGTTGATTTTAGAGACTCGTGTAGTGTGAGCCCGACTGCAGAACACCCGTCCTCAACAACACACATGATTTGAGGAATCTTTCATATCTGTGTGGGACGAGTTATACAATGAAGTTTAAGGGTTTGTTCAAATCACTAACCCTAAAATAGTCCAAGTACTACTAATAAGCACTTCCCACACCAGATGTGCAAATGAACAGCGATCCAGACAAGAACATTGAGTTTCTACAGCAAACAAACAGAGTATTCTGTTGGTCTCCATAGTGACCATCATTAGATGCAAATGAGCCTGAACAATGTTGCAGTGTGTGCTGAAGAAATTAAATATATATCAGGAAATAACAGCCTCAAAAGCACAGAGCAGATGTTATTCTTCTCTTCGTGCTCTGCTTTATGCTCTCTTAACTCTTGAATGCTGACTTAAAGGAAAACACTTTAGAATGAAGAATCACATCAAGTACTGTCTTTAAAGTTGGCTTGAAATGAAAAGTCACCCATTTTCTAAATGCATGTTATAGATCTTATTATGAAATGTGTGCATTTTATTTATGTTTTATGTTTTGACCTCACATGTTTAATCCTCATGCTGTGTTCCGGTCAAAGAGGATTTCAGTTTCCTGAAAATGCTATTTAATGTTATCGCATTTTTTTTTTTTTCTGATATTTTTTTTTCTTACCCCACCTTGTTACACTTCTGGAGTTCCCAGTCAAAAATGACTTGCATTAAAAACATCAAATAAATAAATAAAATTGCATTTACATTTCTTATGTCACATTATTATAACCAATATTGTATTCAAGTTGACAACAAGATTGAATCCAGGATTCATTTATAATATAACATGATGAGAGATTTACAAGCAAATATTAAAGCCGGTCATTTACATAAAGGATTTTCAGCACAGCTCAAGATTAATCAAAATGCCATAACTAAATTCCTCATTGAAACGACACACTTCTCTCTGGTGACCAAATTGCAGGACTTCTCCAATCCTTTATTCAGATTAAACCACGCCCCTTCAAACTCATTTGCATACACTTTTGAGTGCCACGCCCACATCTCACCATCCAATCAACAGCCGGTGAGTCATAGAACCAAGTACAACCTACATTGTTTCTTTTTCGATAATCAGATGTTCGTCACATCTGTCAGATGTGATGTCAGCCAAACATTAAATGGAAAGACATTGAATTACCTTTTTATCACAAGCTCACCTTTCTTCTGCTGTGCCTCAAAGAGTTTATATGGATTTTAAAAGAGGCCGGTGTGGTTTCTTTCCCATTAAGCCACAATAAAACAAATCCACACACTTGGGCTCTCGCGTTCGCACTTTTCCAGGTTTCAGGCTGAGTTTAACCATTGTGAGTGGAATGGAAATGAGGCCAGGCAGCGTAAGGAACATGCAACGGAAATGAAATGCATTGATTTTCAAACCTATTTTCACAGCGCCTGTATATTTAAGGGCAGTGGATTGTGCAGTCTGATTGTATTTGTGCTGTGGTGATTTATGGGTTTGGTCCGACCGGGGTGATGATTATGAAAAGCTGCATTGTGCGGCTCTTCCTGCTTCCACTTTAAGAGGAAGTTTTATAGGGAACTAAGAGAAGTGACATGACAAGACACCTGTGAATGAACAGGAGAAGTGAGAGACGGGAAGAGAGCGAGCAACTGAGACAGAACCGCACATCAGGGTCTCAGAGAGTGTGTCTCTGTGCTGTTAATTGCTCACCAATCACTAAACGAATTAGTTGCTGATCATTAAAATGATGGCTGTCATTTTAAAATCGTAAACTATATTCTCTGACAGATTTAACAGCGCCTTTGTCTGCTTATAGTGTTTGTTTCTTGCACTAAAACATTCATCATTTTGCTTTCGTGCCAGGTTCCACCCTCCCGCTGTCCGTTAAGATGAAACTATATTCATAGTTTGAGTTATTACTTTGCTTCAGTCCACTTTCATTTTTTTTTCATGAACATGGCTGTTTTTGCTACTGTAACTTCACTGTTTCTGTAAATTAACAACTGTCTAAAATCTTTTCATGAAATGAGTATCAATACCCCATCAGGTTGCTAAATAGGTATTGCTATGTAAATATGGTTGATCATAATTGGTAACACTGACCATCATAATTGTAGTTTATTACATAAATTGCTGTTTATTAATCATTTGAAACTAGCAAACTAGCAGCTCCAGTAGTAAGATTAAAGGATTTATCTTGAACTCTGTCACGGAAATTATGTATAAACCCTAATCATAATTGTAGGAAAACAAAAAAAAAAGAAAGGCAAGCAATCTCCCTGATGGGTCTTGTTTACGTTGTAAGAACTAGTCACTGGAATTGTGACTGGGTTTGTAAAAAAAAAATATTATCAGCTGCTTAATGTCAGGCAGTCTCATCTAAATGACTAAATAATCAATGGAGACCAGAAGTCATGCCATTATCAGAAATGTCTGTCGTTGGAGACTACATGTTAATGAGCATACAATTGTGATATTATAAATACAGAGTTATGGCATGAAACTCTAGATGGCGCAGTCCGATAGGTCTAACTCAATCTGACCTAATGACATCATTATCACATGGCACAGCTGATTGGTTCTCTCCTGTATCGGTAGCCAATGAGCTCGCTGCTCAACATTCAAATATATGACTAGTGCTTGCCGTAGCAGTGCAGCTTGCTTCAGAACAGCGAAATCAACATCTAAGATAAGTGAATGCTCTTCTAATCCATATCGCTGTGTGTATTGTGCGGTCTGCCTAATTGAATTCAAAAATGAGCAACCATAATCAAGTTTAAACTAAGTGTCATGTTAGCAGTTTTGCATTGAATGCAGGAGCGAATATTACGCATATTAGCAGCAGCATTAAGCATCTGTGTTATACAGCTGGAGCAAACGCAGTTTAGATCATATGTAATCACTCTGAGGACACACCGATAGTAACGGACATCAAACAGGTTAAATGAAATAAGCATTCTTGTGTATGCATTTCAGTGGGGGTTCGCCACATCGATATACATCTCACTCAGTCCACCCAGGGGTTTTTGTGCACTGTAACTTTGACAACTTGTATCTGCACGAAAGAGTAAAATGGCATGCATCGGCTAACTTTGTCCGTCTCATCATTGCACGAACATGAATTAACAAGCTGTTATGCTGCCGCTGGGACTGATGAAGTGGAGAAAGTAACACCAGGTATCAAATGACTAAATTATGATATTTTGCGACGTGTGCTCTCGCTGTGCTGTGTAATTCAGAAAACGGAGAAAGAACATTTATTATTATGCATTTATTTCAGTTCATAAATACATGCGGTTCACATGGCTCTTCGGAGCAGCAGCAGTACATATTTATTGGCGATAGATCTGGCTGGTGGGGGGTGTTTTGTTCTTGTTTTGGCTTGTATTGTCCCTTCTATGTCTCCTGCTTTGTGGGGGGTTATTTCATGTATATTTGCAGCAGCAATATTTCTTGTTGTGCATGTTGTGGATGTATTGGCAGTAGCAAGTCTCAGTACTTGCTCTGCCGCAGCAGCAGCAGCGTAGCAGATCTATTCCGCCAAGACCAAATACATTAACATTGTCATGTACATTACCATGCCAATCCCTCCGAGAGTTGCCATGACAGAACTATGAAAATCTGTAGATTAGTCTTTCTCACACACTGTGAGAAAGACATATTACAATTATAATAATACAACTAATTAATGAATAAACTGATAAATAAATAAATGCTTTTTCGATGTTGTACAGTACATTTCTGAATAAAAATATTTTCTATACCAATTTTTTTTTCAGTGCAGTTTAGAGTCCATTTACACGACAATGATGTACTAAAAACATTAGAGTTGTATCCATTCACACGTATCCCATTGACCTAGATCCAAGAAAATGAATAAAACCCTGTATTATGCATGCCATGCGTGAGTAGTGATCGATGTGATTTTATGAAGAAACACTAAGCGGCTGCACACATACACTTTTATTTATGTATTTAGTTTTTAGTTTACAAGGAGACGTTAATGGTATCGTCTTCAAAATCTTCATCTTCTTCAAAATCGTCTTTCATCTTATTGGCATTTATTTATTTATTTATTTATTTATTTTTTGCAAATGAATCTACAAATAGTTAATTAGGGAATTAGTTAAATTTAGTATTAGTTACAGTATTTTAACATAATACATTAAACAAGCAAGAAAAACAATACAAATCTCAAAAACGAGCTTTAGAACCTGTTTGTGAGAACGCTGCTTTATTTATTTATTTTTGATTTTCATTTTTTATTTAACTATTTATTTTATTTAATTATTTAATCATTGAATTTTATTTATTTAAATCAGAAAAAAATGGCTTCTGTGCATTTATTTATTTTATTCATTACCAAATATTATTCATTATATAAACGTATACCAAGCTTATATTTTGTGATGTTCAGTCAGTGTGAATCAATCAGTAGCTGAACACAACTTTTGACATTTTAAACAATGAATGTAATGAGTTGTCAACTCAACCGAGTATGTTTATCCAAACTTCTGTGGAAAGGGCTTCCGTGACAGAAATGTTGTACCCAGGCGGCATTAACGGCCATTCATTTTAAAAAGCTCAGGAAAAATAGCTCCCTCATGTCTCTTACGGTCTGAAAGATGGTGTTGTCAGGAGCGTCCGTTCAGAGAAGCCATTCCACATGCTGGATTATCCGCACGCTCCCTTTTTTAATGTCACCCATTTTTAGAGAAAAATGAATTTCCCTGTGAAATTGCTTCGTGGATCTGGTGGAGTATATACAGCACACGTGTGTGTTTGTGCACTTTATCAGCTGACGGATTGTGATTAGATGCCGGCAGGAGACTCAGTACGCCGCTATACGGCTGATCCTTTGTGATCTGAGGAAAGGTCAAGAGTGGCTTTTTCCGAACTAACCTACAAAAGGTATCAGCGTTTCTGAGTCACAATATTATCAGTTTGCACACCTACCACGATTCACAGCTTCTCAAAACATCTATCTCATTCATAATAGCTCATTAGCATAAAAGAAGCACCAATGTGACAGATATGCTCAGAAATTTGGGAACAAGGTCTTGCCTTGATCTAATTAGGCATGCTCAGTTTATGCCACTGTTAGCTGAATTCCTATGGAATGCCAAATTAAATCGCCCAATAAAAAATTCTCACTGGATCACTAAATAGTTGGCAAAAAATAATTCTGCTAATATCCAGTATAGCCTGTATATCCACAGATTTAAAGGAAGGAGGCCACATTAGAATACGTTTACTACTTTAGTTTGAGTGGATGATCATTTTTATCATTTCTCAATTTATTAAGGAATATTCCTAATTTGTCCTTTTTCTAAATTTAAAATGTAATTTGTTTTGGAATATTGTTTTAATTTGTAATCAGTATCCATCCTGTTAGTTTTTGTTAAGCACTTTTAACTAACAAAAGCCAGGCAAACCCCAAAAACCATTTTCCAGGAAGTGACATCATTTTGGAGGGAAAATAGCTGCACAAACACCAGTAAGTAATGGATCCGAAGGATTCTGTGACTCTATCCTGTTTGATCATATTACGCAAATCAGTTTGATTTCAACATTTGAAAACTTCAAACTGACTGTAAGCTAACTGTCAATCTCTCACTGAGCAATGCCTGAAGTTAATCTAATCAAGTTGTGTAAATAATCAATTATTAATGCAGTTTAACAGCTTAAATATGAATAAATGTGTTCTGTAATTCAAAGATTCTTGAATAAATCTGCTGTCAGGGTTGCCAGGTCCCAGACAAATTCTCAGCTCAAAGCCATCTCAAAACCAGCCCATTTTAATGTTGGTACTTTTAATTATTATTTTACCCCATGTCTTTGATTTTTATTTTCAGCATATGTGAGCTGTAAATAGGAATAATGCTGTCACAACGTGATAAGCTGACATAACCATCCATAAAAGTCAAATTTAGGCTATTTATATAGCACTTTTCACAATACACATTGTTTCAAAACAGCTTTACAGAAAATCATGATGCTAATGTTTATTACTTATTTTTATTTTGTTTTACCTTTATACCATATAGTTGCATTTAGCAGATTATAATGCTGTCAGTAAAATAGTTTTTGCTTTCGAAAAA
>NW_015653453.1:43098-52375 GCF_001515625.1 Sinocyclocheilus rhinocerous | reverse complement strand
AATTATGCATTTTTTATGAAACCTACCTATATTCAAGTGTTGATAAAAAAAAGAAGCTAGAATAAAACTGATTGTTTTGTTTAAAAGTAGAGGCTCTGATCTTTATTTTGGTGTATTGCATATTCAAATATTCATACAGCAAAATATTCTGGAGGCCATCAAATTTTAGTGAAAATCATCAAAATCGCTGGCGGTGGCCGGCAACTTTTTTCAAAATTGCTGGCGGGGAAAGAGTTAAACATCATCACACCGAACAGGTACATAAACTCATCTAATCGCCAGAGTCAATTTCACAGCCTCATTGTGTTTATAATTGCGCTGTTTTAAACTATTCAAGACTGTCAGGGAAAATGTTTTTTTACAAAGACCGAAATAGCTGTCAAAGCTTAATTGAAGCATTGAAGTCATGTGACCATGGTATAGTTTTATTTATTTATTTATTTATTTATTTATAAAGTGCTCTGATCTGGACTTGAATAACACCCACAAATGTCACTATAGCATGCATTAAGATGAACTCTCAAATCAACTACTTTCCCCAGATAAGATGCCCATTTTGGGACCATGCCCACTTGGTACCCATGTAGCCCAAGTATAAACCATGTGGGGCCTACATATACATGTTGGCTGGGAACTACTGTCATGCCAGAGCAGCAGTTTGAAGGGACGTTTAAACTGAATAATAACACATGGATATTTGTAAATGTATTTGATAGAAACATGCAAAGACATTTGAAGGGAACTCTCTCGCTTCTTGAAGCACACTCTTAAGCAAAAGGTTATTTATTGGCATTATTGGTTCCATAAAGAACCTTTAACATCAATGGAACCTTTCAATGCTGTCTGTCTGAACACTCTGATGTGGAAAACAGACGGGGTCCTGCTGTAAATGTTCGGATTTGGAGTGTACTGTTCCCTCAGATGAGCACGCAGGGGAATTAGCTTGTGACAGAATGCCGCGAGTTCAGTATGATTTGTGCAGGTCCTATTTACATGGAAAGAAACAAACACGTGTTGTGTTATGGGTGTCTGTACTGAAGCTCTGTAAAAGACGAGGTTTTTCTGTGATGTGATGTTTTGTCATGTGTCTGAGGTACACAGCGATACATGCCGAGGGCACATACAGATGCTATCATAATTTTGTCCTAGTTTTGTATAGCAAGCAAGCATCACTGTTACTGCTGCACAGATGTAGACTTAGAGACGTAGTATGCATCTGAATTATTGCCCGGCCCTAAAATCTTGCTGGACAGCAGAGAAATTATGATGCAGTCTATGCCGGCCTTGCTGCACTACATTCCTCTGTATGTCTAAATACATAAGACTTTGCGCAGGAAAGAGAGCCATGTGTTTGAGAGCGAGTGAATCAGCGGTTTCAGTTTCAATATCTCTCCCGCAAGGACATAAGACAGTACGGGCAGTTTACATGAGAGTAACATGTATGCTAGAATCACTCCCGATACTGTGTGGTGCTTCCACACTGCCTGCACAAATACCGGGATGTGCAATGTACAAGAAACGTATTGAGGGACACTTTGATAACAACAACCCCCCGCATCGGTGGAGAGGTATTAAAGCCATAACAGACTACAGGGGCAGCAAGCAGATGACCAGCCAGGATCAGGCACTCCCTGACACACTGAATCAGTTATTTGCCCGTTTCGACTCACAAGGTGGAGAAGAAACAGCTTCAGCAGTTCTTCAAGTATGAAGAACAGCGGCAGCAGACTCTTGTACTTCTGTGTCATCAGGTGAAGGCTGCACTGAGGAAAATCAATGTCACCAAGGCCGTGGGGCCGGACCGGGTGTCAGGTCGGACATTGAAATTATGTGCAGACCAACTTGCAGGAGTGTTTCAGGACATCTTTAATCTTTCACTGCAGCTCAGCGTTGTCCCTGTTTGCCTTAAATCCTCCATTATTGTACCTGTGCCTAAAAAGTCAGCTGCTACCTGCCTCAATGACTATCGCCCAGTGGCTTTGACCCCTGTCCTTATGCTTTGAGAGGCTTATTCTGCAGCACATTAAGAACATTGTATCTCCAGAATTAGACGGCTACCAGTTTGCTTACAGGGAGAATCGATTTACGGAAGACGCAGTCATCATAGCACTCCACACAGCCCTTTCCCACGTGGAGATGTCAAATACATATGTCAGGATGCTATTAGTTGACTTCAGCTCCACTTTTGATACAATAATTCCCCACAAACTGGTACAGAAACTCTACAATTTGGGCGTGTCCACCTCATTGTGCTTATGGATCAAAAACTTTCTAACCAACAGGCCACAAGTAGTAAGAATAGGGGACAACCCATCGTCTTCCCTTACTCTGAACACAGGAGCTCCGCAAGGATGCGTGCTCAGTCCAGCACTCTTTACTCTCTTCACACACGACTGCACCTCTATCCACTCCTCCAACGCTATTGTGAAATGTGCCGACGATACCACCGTAGTGGGTCTCATATCGAACAATGATGAGACTTTCTACAGGGAGGAAATCCATCACCTGGACCTGTGGTGTTCAGCAAACAATCTGGTTTTGAACTCCAATAAGACCAAAGAGGTTATTGTGGACTTCAGAAGGTCCGGAAGGACAGCACATGCACCACTGCTCATACAGGGGGTAGAAGTGGAGCGTGTTGAAAACATCAAGTTCCTGGGTATCCACATTTCAGCGGACCTCACTTGGGCCCTGAACACCTCCCACCTGGTTAGGAAAGCTCAACAAAGACTTTTCTTCCTCAGGAAGTTGAAGCAGGCTGGACTCTCCTCTCGGCTGCTGATAAATTTCTATAGGAGTGCCATAGAAAGCATCCTATGCTATTGTGTAACTGTGTGGTATATGCCAGCTGCACAGCACAAGACAGGAAGGACTTGGTGGTTAAGACTGCACAGAGGATTGTTGGGGATCAGTTAATCAAGGTCTTCAGGATTACTAGAAACTTCCAAGCAGGTGTGAGTTGGAACTGGTTGGAGCTAAACTTTGCAGAGCTGTGGCCCTCCAGGAATTGAGTTTGAGACCAATGGCTTACAGGCTCTGAGGCTGGACTTATCATGTTATTGGTGAGCTTCGTATATATTTATACAGGAGGCTAAACACAGGTACAAGAAACGTATTGAGGCACACTTTGATAACAACAACCCCCGGCATCTGTGGAGAGGTATTAAAGCCATAACAGACTACAGGGGCAGCAAGCAGATGACCAGCCAGGATCAGGCACTCCCTGACACACTGAATCAGTTCTTTGCCCGTTTCGACTCACAAGGTGGAGAAGAAACAGCTTCAGCAGTTCTTCAAGTATGAAGAACAGCGGCAGCAGACTCTTGTACTTCTGTGTCATCAGGTGAAGGCTGCACTGAGGAAAATCAATGTCACCAAGGCCGTGGGGCCGGACCGGGTGTCAGGTCGGACATTGAAATTATGTGCAGACCAACTTGCAGGAGTGTTTCAGGACATCTTTAACCTTTCACTGCAGCTCAGCGTTGTCCCTGTTTGCCTTAAATCCTCCATTATTGTACCTGTGCCTAAAAAGTCAGCAGCTACCTGCCTCAATGACTATCGCCCAGTGGCTTTGACCCCTGTCCTTATGCTTTGAGAGGCTTATTCTGCAGCACATTAAGAACATTGTATCTCCAGAATTAGACGGCTACCAGTTTGCTTACAGGGAGAATCGATTTACGGAAGACGCAGTCATCATAGCACTCCACACAGCCCTTTCCCATCTGGAGATGTCAAATACATATGTCAGGATGCTATTAGTCGATTTCAGCTCTGCTTTTAATACAATAATCCCCCTCAAACTGGTACAGAAACTCTACAATTTGGGCCTGTCCACCTCATTGTGCTTATGGATCAGAGACTTTCTAACCAACAGGCCACAAGTAGTAAGAATAGGGGACAACACATCGTCTTCCCTCATTCTGAACACAGGAGCTCCGCAAGGATGCGTGCTCAGTCCAGCACTCTTTACTCTCTTCACACACGACTGCACCTCTATCCACGCCTATATGTATAATATCTATGAAATTCGCCGACGATACCACCGTAGTGGGTCTCATATCGAACAATGATGAGACTTTCTACAGGGAGGAAATCCATCACCTGGACCTGTGGTGTTCAGCAAACAATCTGGTTTTGAACTCCAATAAGACCAAAGAGGTTATTGTGGACTTCAGAAGGTCCGGAAGGACAGCACATGCACCACTGCTCATACAGGGGGTAGAAGTGGAGCGTGTTGAAAACATCAAGTTCCTGGGTATCCACATTTCAGCAGACCTCACTTGGGCCCTGAACACCTCCCACCTGGTTAGGAAAGCTCAACAAAATAACCTCATTGTGCTTATGGATCAGAGACTTGCACAGCATAGGACAGGAAGGACTTGGCCCGGGTGGTTAAGACTGCACAGAGAATTGTTGGGGATCCACTTCCAGATCTGGACTTGGTCTATGCAGAACGCCTCCAGAAGAAGGCCAGGAACATTGCTGCAGATACCACCCACCCGGGTCATTGACCTTTTGACCCCCTGCCCTCAGGGCGGAGGTACAGGACCATCAAAGCACACACAAACAGACTGATAAACAGCTTCTCTCCAAGAGCTGTGACCTCACAAGAAATAAATACACTTACAAGCTGCTTTTAACTTCTGCTGATTGACTGCTTCTCACAAAGAGTATTTCTTTACACTGTTTTGCTGGCGCTTGAACACACGTTCCTGTTTATCCCAACAAATGGCCAAGCATTTAACTATTACACACCTATTATTGTAAGCTATTACACACCTTGTACTCACACCCTCAAGCTAATGACATAATTTGCACTTTATTTTGTGGTAACTGTTGTCTGTTATCTATTGTTGGTTGATTTAAGTTGTTGTTCTTCCTTTGTTTAGTTTGTAACTGAGACTCACCAGACAGAAGTTCGTTGTACCTATGTACAATGACAATAAAGTAAATTGAATTGAATTGAATTGAATGAATTTAAATGGGTTTTGTGGACAATCACCACTCACGTATTCAGAAAAAAAAAATACAGATCTATTTTCCGAGGCGTTTCCTGTGTTAGACGGGTGAGTCATCTAAGTGATATCTCAACTGATTAACGCTGTTAACCAACTCTCCAAACACAGGTTTCCTCAGTCTTGAGCGACTAACCCGCAGCGGCTCTTTCTAATGGCTTTGTGGCATGATAATCACTCCTGTTCTGCGCGCTCAGGCACTACTGGCGTGGGCTATTTGTTATCGCAGAAGTTCCTCAGAGAGGTCATTAAATATGCCGTTGAGCTGAGAAATAATGCAGTGAATCATATCGCAACTCCCATCCAACAGCTTTTGCTAATCTGAGCGTATGGGTCTAAGTACATATGGCTCTCACATATGGCTCCTCGGTAATGGCCAAAGCCGAGAGGAGTTTAACTGATGTGTGATTGAGATTTTACGCTTGACGCTGAACTGATAATCTCTGGCTACGCTCATTGGCTGTGGTTGCGTTGCCTCACTGCCTCGTTCTGTACAATATCACAGCAGAGAAATGTGATGATAGCATGTATGTACAACATAAGGCTGCTATGTGAATGATTTACAGCACTATATGCATATTGATACCCTAATTGAATAATTGACATTTTGATTTCGCTCACCTCCAAATAGTTTTTAATAGTAGCTCATGTACTGACTACTTTTTTTTAAAGAGTAGTGAGACTAGAGTTGAACTACTTTAAATTATGAGTGCAGCTTGTAGCTTCTCTAACACTATTGACACTTTACAATTAAATAACATGCGTAAATCTCACTTTTAAGTCACTAAATAAATAAATTGGTCCGCTAATCTGATCAAGGGGCTGGGGGGAAATAGCATGTAATGGTTTGAATTCAACTCTTTTCTCAATCAGATTCAATAATACCTTGCACACATGTGCAGTGTCATTAAGCGAATGCTCACGTTTCACATCATATGAATGTGCGTATGCTAATGTGCATAATATGTTTTACAAACCGGTCAGTCGAGGAGACTAAATATGTACAAAATACTTGCTAAAAATCTCTTCTGATGTAAATCTTTTACGATATGTCATTAATACAAAATCAGTAATTACGCATACGGTAGCTCCGGTGACATTATTGTGTCGGATATATATATATATAGTGCACTTGTAAATTAATGTGTAAATTCGATTATAACATATAAACAAATGTCACACTGCAAAACATTTCTTTAAAGGATTTTCTTACTTGTTTCCAGTACAAATAGCTAAACGTTCTTAAAAACATCTTATGCCGAGTTCACACTGCACGATTTTAGCCTGATTTTTCACTCGCCGACAGGTTTTGCGAAATCGCCGACAAAATGCCTGAAATCGGAGGCAAATCAGCGCACGTTCACGTGAGTGACAATCACGCAGTGTGAATTATCAAAATTGTGAAGTCATGCAATGTGAAACCCCCTGTCGCCGATCCGTCATGCAATGTGAACACAGCAGCAACTGAATGCTACTCCAGATAGTCACGCAGTGTGAAAACAACGGCGATTCGAGGAGTTTGAAAATCGTGCAGTGTGAACTCGGCATTAATATATATTTCATTTACTTGCAAATAAACAAATAAACTTAATTCAAAGGGAAAACTTTGACGGATTATTTTTCTTGTTTTAAGCATAAACTGACTTAATTTTAATTCAATTACAATTTTTTTATACAATTCTTCAGTCATTTTACTTCTAGTAAATCTATCTTAATGTAAGAATGTTTAGATATCTGTACTGGAAAACGAGAAAAATACTGAGTAAGAAAATTATTTTTATTATTAGTAGTAGTATTTCAGTGTAGAAGTTGAAATCGGATTGCATTCATTGCGACTGAAGAAAATGAGTGCGTGCAAACATATCTAATGAAATAATGACTTGGGTTTTTCTGCTAAATTCACACATAATTTTCATTTCATTTCAACTGAGATATTTGCATGGGTACTGTTTTTAATGATGGCTCATTAAAATAAACAGATTTTCTGTAAAGACAAACCAACATGGCATGTTTGAACATTTCAAACAGATTTACTTTAGCATAATGCCAAGCACGTATGCTCACAAGGAAACAAACACTAAGTCTACGAACCCCTCGCAGTCAGAAGATATATTAACTCAAACTTTCTCTTGAGCAGAACGTACCAGTGATTCGTCAGTGCTGGCAGTGGATGACTTTACCGTTGATGTCTGTGAATTTGGACGCAGTCCAGAGACGAGAGAGGGAAAGAATGTGCTCTGACCCTAATAGCCTGCGAACAAGCGCAGGAGAACGGAGGCGCGCTGAAGCTGGAGATTGAAACGGGCTGATCGTCTCGAGCAGAATTAGAGCTAAGTAATAGGTCAATTTGAGGGCCCACGGAGCCTTTCACAGCGAAATGCGCACTTACGATCCTAGAAGTGGAAGGGAAAAATTGCAGAATATCCAGAGCTTTTGTTTTCAACGTGTACAGTAGGGTTGGGTACCGAAACCCGGTGCCAATATGTTCCTTGGTATTGCATGGAAGGAAATTAATAGAACTGCATGGAACCATGAAACACAGTATTGCTAAAGTGAAACTTTTGGGTTAGTTATCAATAATATTTTAACAAGCTTGTGTTTTTTGATGATAAACAGTAGTGATGTGCTGAATTGAAATCAAAATGGACAATTCTGGACAAACTGAGATGAAAACTGAAACTTAGATTAGCTTATAATTCTATTTGTATTAATAACTTGTGTAACTAAGCTTTTTCTTGGTTTCATTTTTATTTTTTTATTTTAATGGCAGCTGTATAGAAAAAAAGTAAATTATGCAAATAATTCATGCATCTTTTCTCAGAGTTAAAGCTTCTGTTCATAGATCAGTTGAGATCAACTATTTTTGTTCAAATTTTTATGTCTGACAAGTTTTAGCCTTTTTGTTTGTGTTTTTTTTTTTTTTGGACAAACATTTCAGTGCGTCCTTACCAACTTGTGTTCGTATTAATTAATTTGTTTCCATTTAACCTACCATCTTTATTACTTCATTTTCCTTTATGGCTAGTCAAGAAATATTTCACAAAAGTGAAGAACAGAGGATCTTGTACACTTTCACGTGCAACATGATTCCAAGTTACAAACAAATTCCTCCAAAAAGTATATAACTCAAAACTTGAAATACTCTGTTTCCAAAAAAGGATTACAAGCCGAGATACTAGCAATCTTCTTTGACTATTATACATGCAAAAAATTAAGTGCTGAGTGTAATTTAAAATCCACAGGAAACGTTTCAGTCACGCAGGACTTTGAGTAACTGGTCTATAATTGATTTAATGCACGTGTGTGTATTATATATATAAAGATGAACTATTTCAAAAGATTGTGAATGTTGATGATGGTCCTGTGTGACTGAAACATTTGCTGTGGATTTTAAATTGCTCTGAGCCCTTTTTTTTCCACTTGTAATAATAAAAGAAGTTTGCTAGTATCTCAGCATTTAATCCTTTTTTGTTTTTATGTACAGCTAATATAATTAAAGTATTGAGTTTTTTTTAATACGTTTTGGAGGAATTAGTCAAGAAATATTGTCATTTTTTTATAACTTGCAACTCAAGACTGTCTGTTATAGTGGCAATGCGATATTATAAAATGGTCAAATAATTCATTTATTAATGTTAGTATTATTTTATATGGCTCCCTGGCACAACTGTAAACGGCTGTTTGCAATGCAATGCAGCAACTCGCCCATTGATCCGTTAAAAAGCAAGACCATAAAGAGACATAAGAAAATTTATGTATTGTTATTTTCCATCTTATTTGGACTCAAATAATACAATTTCATTATTTGATTTAAAACTTGATTCTTATTTTTGGTAAATACGTTTGGTCTCTTTTTAAAGATGACACATAACAGATTATTGCTGAAGTGAAAGCATTAATAAACAAAGTGTAAAAAAAATAATAATAGAAGTTTAAGTTTTCAGTAAAGATAATGTAATATATTTTTATTTTATATAAAATAAATATATTTTTTTAATATGTTGCACTCTAAAGTTGCTATAAAATCAAAGCCATAGTTATGTTCCAAATATGAAGTTGATATCACAAAAAATGTGGTTACTGTGAGATTTTGTTTGGGCACTATACAAAAAATAATCACTGGGTTAAACCCGATCTTTATTGAATATTTTTGATGCAGTTTTCTGTCGCAAATCAATCAATTTATATCACAATATCACTCAAAAAAAAAAAGCAGCACCAAATATGGAATATTGACTCTCAGACCTTTCCAACGAGATATA
>NW_015653453.1:31086-43052 GCF_001515625.1 Sinocyclocheilus rhinocerous | reverse complement strand
TATATATATATATATATGTGTGTGTATATGTGTTTTTATATTTTGATTTATATCCCTGAAAGGTTGTTGTCTCCCCTGAGCTACAAACATGTAGTTTTAAATGCTGCCCGTGAGCTAAACAAAGAATGAATGAGCAAAGTCAATATATTTAAATATTCACAACAAACATCCTTTCAACATGAAACCAAGAAATGAGACCTACAGTTTCCCTGCCTCTCTCCACAGCCTCTCAAATGTTAAATCTCCCAGGATACGTCGACAGTTAAAGGGTTAATACAGGTGAATCTCAATAAATTAGAATGTCGTGGAAAAGTTCATTTATTTCAGTAATTCAACTCAAATTGTGAAACTCGTGTATTAAATAAATTCAATGCACAGAGACTGAAGTAGTTTAAGTCTTTGGTTCTTTTAATTGTGATGATTTTGGCACACATTTAACAAAAACAACCAAAGACTTAAACTACTTCAGTCTATGTGCATTGAATTTATTTAATACACGAGTTTCACAATTTGAGCTGAATTACTGAAATAAATGAACTTTTCCACGACATTCTAATTTATTGAGATGCACCTGTATACTGGGAAAAAAAAGTAAAAACATTTTTGTACAAATTGTAAGTAAATTTCACAAACAAAAGAATAACATTTTTGAAGTAGAAAAACTGAAATAGTATTTTCTTGTCAAACATATCTCAGTTTAACTTTGAAAAATGTTTTTCATGCAGATGCATGTTTGCCCTCAGATGCTGCGCATCGTATCAGAATTTGGAGTCGTAACTGTTTATAAGTGTGCGACGTTGGCGGACCGAGAGCTGAAGTAGTCTGGTCTGGTCTGACATTGAACTCGTCAGTATTCCAGTCTCTCGTTGTGTTCTCATCTTCATTCTTCTCTCTTCCGTCTCTTCCACCTTCTGTCACTGCTTCCTATTCCTCAGCTTCCTCGTCTCATTTTCTTCCCATCTACTCAAGCATCTGAACACGTGTGTGCGGCCGACACACCTTATATCCTCCTCCTGAGTGATTTCATGTGGAGTCTTAATATGCCTCATTATCTGCACTACTTTACCTTGAGATTTGTTGATGCAAAAGCAGACACAATGCAATTTGCATATATTTGTTCCTGTTCCCTTGAAGAGTAGTAATTACGAAGCTCTGGGAATGATTTCCAAAGGCGTAGCGCTTTAACTTTCATCAAGGAGAGGGGGGCTGCCGAAACCCGACGTATAACTGAATTATCATCATGTTTTTGCAGAGGTCTCCTTATATTTTTATTCTCAAGACAGAGCCGCTGATCGCAGTTTGTGAAGTGTCTGAATAAGAGGGTGTCAATCCAGAATTGTTCTGGCACCCGCGGCGCAGCGAGGGTCGGCTTCACGCAGGTAGACTTAATTGTACGCGCTTGCCCGGAGCTCTCAGCTGCCTGGTGATATTTTTATTACAGTACCGACCCCAAAAGCCCTCCAAACCTCCAACATTTGTAGAACTCAATCAGTTCCACTCAATTCACAAATTGTCAGACGAGGAATGCTGAGGAGTAGCTGTAGACCAGAGGTGCTCAAACTTAACTATAGTATATCAGCAAATAACGGCGGCCCACCGACCCCATTCAACACTATTTAATTATTAGCAAGTTTTTTTTTGTTTTTTTGTTTCTCAAACATTGCACTACATACATGAGAAAACAGAACTTATGAACACTTTTTTTTTATTTGAATATCAGGGTAAATTGTACTTATTTGGTAATTTTTGCTAAAGTCAAAAGTTTTCACCCCCGGACTCCTAATGCATTTTGTTTCTTTCTGGACCATCAGTAAATGTCTAAAACTTTTGTAATAGTTGTGTATGAGTCCCTCAGTTGTGGTTAGCATGAAAAGATGGATCTCCAAATCATAGTCATTGTTGGAAAGGGTTCAAATATGCAAAAGATGCTGGAAAACCAAATCATTTGTGGGATCTGAAGGATTTTTCTGAAGAACAATGGGCAGTTTAACTGTTCAGGACAAACAAGGGACTAACCATTAAAAGAATATAAATAAATAAAAAATATAAATTAATAAAAATGCATACTTTTGCATTTTGTTTGATCCCTTTTATTTTGGTTTGATAAACATTAAAAATTAACATTTTACAGATGTCTTGCTTTTGATTTTACTGCATTAATTCCATGTCCCAGACTTGGGAAAAGCCCAAGTTTCTGGATTTGAAAAGTGTGAGATCACTAGCAGATAAGTTTGTGTAACTGTGTTAATTGACTTTTTATTTACAAATGTTGGAAAGGTGGATCAATATCTTTACAGGTTTTGGCCTCCTTATCGCTCAACACATAAGGTCAGTGAAGTCGCACAGCTTTCAGGCTGTTGTTCGAATAGATTCTGATATGGAGACAATGTACCAGCACTGTTTTCTTCTGTCTGTTCTGAAGATAGTAGCTAACAAAACAATCGGTATCACAAGGATTTTTCAACATTGAGTCATTTCTGAGCGCTGAGGTATTTCGAGTGCTTTCACACTAGAGCTGTTTGTAAAGACACACATTCACACCCAAAACCAAAGATGGCATCCTACAATAGAACTGCAAAAGTAAACAGCTATTGATGACATACAATTTGTTAGCATGTGCCTAATAATTTATTATAGAATTATGTGTTTCTAGTAGCTTGTCCCAGAATAAAATACCTTCAGAAAACAGCTTGATCTTATGCGATGCGTCCTCGGCAAGTGCTGTTCTGGGCAAGTGAAGTTTTCGTAGAGGGACGAATACTTCAATAACAGTTAAATTAGTGTCTGTTCCTCTTGAGTTGTTGCCTACATACAGTGGTAAACAGCTGTCACTAGTTCTCATGGTAGTGTTCACACTGATGTTGTAAACTGCTGGGGCCGATGAGGTCCGCTGTCCTGAAATTCATATTATTATTATTATTATTATTATTATTATTATTATTATTATTATACTTACAAGCTGTTTGCTTTTGGTTGACATGCAAAGCTTGATGCTTTGGCTTCTTTTGGAACTACTTTAATGACCAAAGGGAAAAAAAATGGACAGTGTTTGGACAAATAACCAACCAAGCAACCATCCATCCAATGCATGGCCTTATAACCGTTAAAGTTCAAACTACTTTAAAGTGAAAATCTTCAAATATCATGCTTTTAAAACTACTTAAAACTTTTGGCCAGACTTTAAGCTCACACATTTTAGATTTATTTGTTTGTTTGTACTTACAAACATTTTGCTGTTGGTCGACACACAAAGCTTGATGCTTTAGCCTCTTTTGGAACTACTTTAATGGACCGAGAAAAAAAAAATATATAAGTGCGATACAATTTGTTAGCATGTGCCTAATAATTTATTATAGAATTATGTGTTTCTAGTAGCTTGTCCCAGAATAAAATACCTTCAGAAAACAGCTTGATCTTATGCGATGCGTCCTCGGCAAGTGCTGTTCTGGGCAAGTGAAGTTTTCGTAGAGGGACGAATACTTCAATAACAGTTAAATTAGTGTCTGTTCCTCTTGAGTTGTTGCCTACATACAGTGGTAAACAGCTGTCACTAGTTCTCATGGTAGTGTTCACAATGATGTTGTAAACTGCTGGGGCCGATGAGGTCCGCTGTCCTGCAGAGTTTAACTCCAACTTGCCTCAACACACCTGCCTGGAAGTTTCTAGCATGCCTAGTAAGACCTTGATTAGCTGGTTCAGGTTTGTTAAATTAGGATTGGAGCTAAACTCTGCAGGACACTGACCCTCCAGGACTGAGTTTGGAGACTCCTGTTGTAAATGTACCATGGATTGGAGTGTACCATGTGATAAGAGAGCTGTGGTCGTAGTGGTGGAATCAAACTCTGCTTCAAGACAAACAATCAAACCAAATGTGAAAACATTAGAAATCGTCTGTCTTCATGACACACCTCAGTTAAACGATGAAACATTGTACAATCAGTGGATTGGTGTTCTGGATTTCAAGTGTTATTTAGTAGAAGCATCCATCCATCCATCACAAACATTTTGCTGTTGGTCGACACACAAAGCTTGATGCTTTAGCCTCTTTTGGAACTACTTTAATGGACCGAGAAAAAAAAAATATATAAGTGCGAAATAAACTACGTGCATGCAATGTCGTGGTCAGTTAAGTCATGAAGTTACCAAAAAGGTGATTAAAAATGCCTTAAAACTGTGCATGCATGTTATATATTTTATATGAGTCGCATTTAAGAACATGTCTCTGAAATGGTTTTCAAAACTGTCCTGGAGCAGCCCAGCACTGTCTCCCTCATCTAACACACCCGATTTAACTCATCTGCTCATTAATAGAGACTTTAAGACCTGAAGTGGGTCAGAAAAGTGGTATCATTGATACTGGCCTTCAGTCATAAAGATGCCATTAAACAAATATATATATAAAAAAAACTGTCTTTATGTTGTTTGTAAATTAATTTGAAGATTGAATGTGAAATTATTGCAATATAAAAGTATATTTTAAAAAACTTTAACGTTAGGTGGGATTAATCGCGATTTAATTTCAGAAAAAAATTGCAATTAATTAGTTTTTTTGTTTTATCGATTGACAGCACTAATATATATATATATATATGTATGTGTGTATGTGTTTGTGTGTGTGTTTGTGGACAGAGTTTGGACAAATAACTGAACAAATGTTGTCTGTGACTTAAGTTACTCAATATTAACAGTTTTATTGTTGTATAAAAGCAAATCAAACTCACAGTTGGGGTGTTGATCTGAAAGTGAGCATGAGCATGATTTGGCCACATCCTGAGCCGAGCCTGTTCATGTGATTTTGCTGAACTTTTATATAATTAATAAAGTGCCTTCATTTAATTTAACAACCTAAAACAGCACATTAGCAGTCAATCTATCAAACAAATGTGAATGTCAGAGCGTTCCTGCAGTTCCTGATCTGAACATCCAGCCTCCTTCAAACAGTGTGGCAGGTGTTAACAGAAGTTCAGCACTGACTGCTGCTCTCGCACTTTCCTCATGTTAACACCCTCAAGTCTTTAGACAGGTGCTGAATGGACATTTCCAATGTCTAACTCTGAACTCAGAGAAATAAGATTCTCTGGTCTGATGAGACCAAGATAGAACTTTTTGGCCTTAATTCTAAGCGGTATGTGTGGAGAAAACCAGGCACCTGTCCAATACAGTCCCAACAGTGAAGCATGGTGGTGGCAGCATCATGCTGTGGGGGTGTTTTTCAGCTGCAGGGACAGGACGACTGGTTGCAATCGAGGGAAAGATGAATGCGGCCAAGTACAGGGATATCCTGGGCGAAAACCTTCTCCAGAGTGCTCAGGACCTCAGACTGGAACTAAGGTTTACCTTCCAACAAGACAATGACCCTAAGCACACAGCTAAAATAACGAAGGAGTGGCTTCACAACAACTCTGTGACTGTTCTTGAATGGCCCAGCCAGAGCCCTGACTTAAACCCAATTGAGCATCTCTGGAGAGACCTAAAAATGGCTGTCCACCAACGTTTACCATCCCACCTGACAGAACTGGAGAGGATCTGCAAGGAGGAATGGCAGAGGATCCCCAAGTCCAGGTGTGAAAAACTTGTTGCATCAAAAAGACTCATGGCTGTATTAGATCAAGAGGGTGCTTCTACTAAATACTGAGCATTTTTCAGTTTTTCTTTTTTAATAAATTTGCAAAAATGTCAACAATTCTGTGTTTTTCTGTCAATATGGGGTGCTGTGTGTACATTAATGAGGAAAAAAAATTAACTTAAATGATTTTAGCAAATGGCTGCAATATAACAAAGAGTGAAAAATTTAAGGGGGTCTGAATACTTTCCGTACCCACTGTAGATGCTGCTTTAAAATAGTTTCAACTGTTGAGCCTCATCCGAATTGAAACGTATTTTGTCAGATTATTAGCAAATCGCTCAGCAAATGCATGTCATGTCTCAAGTATGATCAATTTTCACTTTATTACAGGAGCTAGATGCATGTGATTCGCTGCCAAATGAGATGCTAATCGAACCAATTGTGTAATTAGTGAGACCAAAATCTGGCCAATGGCAAATCAGGACTGATGCTCATGGATTCGTTGACAGACAACAGCAGCCACTATCTGCAGCTGGCAGTCGTGCTGATTAGATAACATTATGAAAGCCTTGATTTGGATTCAGTATCAAAAAATGTTTTTGCTTTTCTCTCTATCACACTGGACAGAAGTGATTGCCACATGATCGTTGGTGCTTGTTGAGCTTTTGCAGTTGCCAATGCATTTGAAATTGTATTTTGTAAAAAGTGCCAGATGACACATTCAGATGGAACAAAATAAATCTTGACAGACTATGTGCTGCGCATTGTGACAAAACTGAATTACATTAAAGAAATAGTTTACTCCAGAATGAAAAGTTACTATTACATGCCCTCATGCTATTCCTGTATTTTTTTATTTCTTCTGTGGACAAAAAAAGACACATAAACCTTACACTCAAAGCAAATGTGAATTTTACTTTTAGAAAGTTATTAACACTTTACTTGAAACCTTTATGTATAATGCATTATATAGATATTCATAATGTACATTGTGATGCATTATAACTTTTCATGATTGTCACCAAAGATAAAATGCATTATATATATATATATTATTTTTTATTATTTTTTTGCAGGTTCTTTTTTACATATAAAATAGTTTGTTTGTCATGTTTTAGTGCATTAAACTTTCTAAAGATGTAACCATGAATAGATGAATACATAATGAATGGAGTATTATAATATAATAATATGAAATTAAATACAATCTAAATAAAATAAATATTAACTATATTTATTTATTTATTTCAACTAGTTACCAAGGCAACATTTCTAATTTGAATTTTGTTGATGTGCACAGATAACTGAATTAAAAATACTAAAATTAAAATAAAAATAGTATTTCAGTGATACTAAAAATAACACTGAATGTATACCTGTGGTTAAAGAGATCATATAATCCATTATGATGTGCATTACAAGGCATACTACACTGAACAAAATTATAAACGCAACACTTTTGTTTTTGCCCCCATTTTTCATGAGCTTAACTCCAAGATCTAATACTTTTTCTATGTACACAAAAGGCCTATTTCTCTCAAATATTGTTCACAAATCTGTCTAAATCTGTGTTAGTGAGCACTTCTCCTTTGCCGAGATAATCCATCCACCTCACAGGTGTGGCATATCAAGATGCTGATTAGACAGCATGAATATTGCACAGGTGTGCCTTAGGCTGGCCACAATAAAAGGCCACTATAAAATGTGCAGTTTTACTGTATTGAGGGGTCCGGGGGGGTCCGAAAACCAGTCAGTATCAGGTGTGACCACCATTTGCCTCACGCAGTACAACACATCTCCTTCGCATAGAGTTGACCAGGTTGTTGATTGTGGCCTGTGCAATGTTGGTCCACTCCTCTTCAATGGCTGTGCGAAGTTGCTGGATATTGGCAGGAACTGGAACACGCTGTCGTATACGCCGATCCAGAGCATCCCAAACATGCTCAATGGGTGACATGTCCGGTGAGTATGCTGGCCATGCAAGAACTGGGATGTTTTCAGCTTCCAGGAATTGTGTACAGATCCTTGCAACATGGGGCCGTGCATTATCATGCTGCAACATGAGGTGATGGTCGTGGATGAATGGCACAACAATGGGCCTCAGGATCTCGTCACGGTATCTCTGTGCATTCAAAATGCCATCAATAAAATGCACCTGTGTTCGTTGTCCATAACATACGCCTGCCCATACCATAACCCCACCGCCACCATGGGCCACTCGATCCACAACATTGACATCAGCAAACCGCTCACCCACACGACGCCATACACGCTGTCTGCCATCTGCCCTGTACAGTGAAAACCGGGATTCATCCGTGAAGAGAACACCTCTCCAAAGTGCCAGACGCCATCGAATGTGAGCATTTGCCCACTCAAGTCAGTTACGACGACGAACTGCAGTCAGGTCGAGACCCCGATGAGGACGACGAGCATGCAGATGAGCTTCCCTGAGACGGTTTCTGACAGTTTGTGCAGAAATTCTTTGGTTATGCAAACCGATTGTTGCAGCAGCTGTCCGGGTGGCTGGTCTCAGACGATCTTGGAGGTGAAGATGCTGGATGTGGAGGTCCTGGGCTGGTGTGGTTACACGTGGTCTGCGGTTGTGAGGCCGGTTGGATGTACTGCCAAATTCTCTGAAACGCCTTTGGAGACGGCTTATGGTAGAGAAATGAACATTAAATTCACGGGCAACAGCTCTGGTGGACATTCCTGCAGTCAGCATGCCAAATCTCTGGCATTGTGCTGCATGATAAAACTGTACATTTTAGAGTGGCCTTTTATTGTGGTCAGCCTAAGGCACACCTGTGCAATATTCATGCTGTCTAATCAGCATCTTGATATGCCACACCTGTGAGGTTGATGGATTATCTCGGCAAAGGAGAAGTGCTCACTAACACAGATTTAGACAGATTTGTGAACAATATTTGAGAGAAATAGGCCTTTTGTGTACATAGAAAAAGTCTTAGATCTTGGAGTTAAGCTCATGAAAAATGGGGGCAAAAACAAAAGTGTTGCGTTTATAATTTTGTTCAGTGTATAATGTGTTTTATAATACATTATATTTAAAGGCTTTCTAAATTTTCATTACATATAAAGGTATTTCTAAAGAGAATTTGAGTGAGTCTGTTGAGGTGATCATGCACATCTTACCACAACAAGCCAAGCATAAATTCAATTAAAGATTATTGTATAATAAAACATTAACATTTTGTAATTATATATTTGTGATATGGTAATAAATTGATAATGACAGTATTTATGTTTTGTCAATGTTCCATCTGATAATGATCCTAATGAAAAGTGCTCCAGCAAACTCTGTTGCTATGGTTACCTCCTCAAGTGAAAGCACTTTTTGTATGCGAGTGTGTGTGTGTTTACCAGCAGGAGAAAAAAAAAAAAACACACTCTATGACTGCTTTTTAAATTAACTTTTGTGGTTACTGTAAGATTGTTTGAAAGAATATATAACCGTCTGCTTAACAGTCGAAAATAATCTTCTGCCACTAAACCACTGAGGCGGTTTTGTCGTGGTCCTCACTCACGGTCTGCTCTGCTCTGCAGGGAGTTTGCACGTTGGAAGGTGAGGAACACGGCCATCGAGAGGCGGGATCTGATCCGGAATCCTCTGCCCTTGATGCCGGAGTTCCAGCGCAGCATGCGGATGCTCGGACGACGGCCGTCCACGCAACAGTTCATCGACACCATCATCAAGAAATATGGGACGCACATCTTGATCTCAGCCACGCTGGGAGGTGAGTGCTGCCACCGACATATACACAGCCATCTTATTATGGATTCATATTGAATGCAGACTCAATGTGATAGAGGAACATGGATATTTCATGCAGTCTGACCGTAGTGGTGCCTGCCTAATTTGGCAAAGTGCACATTACAACCAAGTAATAGACTAGTTTGCACCAAAATATTGTTTGGTTTTAAGGCACTACAGGTGAATAGGGTAAAAACTTTAACTAATAGATATCATCCTACTTTCCCCAGTTGATTATTCACTATTAATTGATTGTTTTGTATTATAAGTTTTCTGAAATGTTATGTTTAAGTATGCAACTGAGGCATTATCTAATTAAATATGCATACAAATTTGCATATACGTTTCCAGAACAGTAATCTGAAACGTATTATTATTATTATTATTATTATTAATTGTTTGTTTCTTTGTTTCTTTTGACATATTAAAGTACAAAATAAAGTTATTTGTTTTTTGTTTTTTTTCTCTTTTCATCATCCTGTTAAATTAAAAAATACTGTCAAGAGACAGAAAAAAACAACCAATACATATTCATCATGTTTTTAGGAAATAAAATATTGTATAAAATCAGGCGATTGTTATATGAACAAACCGATGCAAATAGATAAAGTGAAAAAATATATATATATAAAGTGTATGATGCATGAACAAACGCTTAAGTAAAATCTTTCAGAATATGAATATGAATAAAACTGTAACATTTGGTGAATAAGTGTTGCTGAGATATTTATTGTAATTGAAATCTAGAGACACAAGTAGATAAAGTGCAAAAAATAAATAAATACATAAATAAATACTTAAATGTGTATTTTTTGGGTATTTTATACCCAATATAATAAATTCTCAAAATGGAGCAGTGCCTGAAACAACAACGTTTTTCTGTAGTGCCTTGCCTTTAGAGTGGATAAGTCTATTTATTTTCCTGTCCTAACTATGCTCAGTTTTATGGTTGCTATATCTGTTTCTGTGGTTCGTGAGATTCGGTGCTGTGGAACGTTTGAGAACGAATCATTCTGTTAATGTCTGTAAATGCCAATTCATAATCACATTTCGTGTGTTTGTACGGGGCAAAACATATCGGTTACGTATGTAACCCTCGTTCCGTAAGGAGGGAACGGAGACGTCACGTCAGTGACTGACGAATCGGGATCTCGCTTAGAGAGACCAATCCCCTTAGAGTGTAAACTAAACGAGCCAATGCACATTGGCATGCGATGATTGCATCCAGCTGCCGCTGCTCACAGCGTGAGCATAAAAAAGCAGCCGGTGCAACGCATACCAGGTTTTCGCTGAGGAGCCGAGCCGGTGACCCGGCCGCTCAGCGGTGGTACAGCAGCCGTGGCGACGGGACGTTCTCCGTTACATACATAACCAAGACGTTCCCTTTCAGTCGGTCACTCCGAGTCACTGACGAATTGGGATCCCTACCAAAGCGCCATGGATGCTGCCCCTTCCAGTGTCCTGTGTGAGCCGCCTGTGCCCCTTTGTGGTGTAGGGTCATGGTCAGGTCATGCTTCTAGGTGCTGTACATGAACTGGTGAGCTCCTCATGCACCTCCGGGAAGAAAGGCACCGAGGCGGGGCACTGAGAACCAGCGCAAGCCACCCCGAGAAACTAATCGTCCAACCTCGAGGGCCCGGGATGCGGTGGAAGTCTCCACTCGAGCCCTACCCTCTCGGCGGCCCAGAAAAGCATAGCCGACATCTCTGGATCCGATTCAGGCCTTGCCACCGTCCCGGAGGGCTGCAGCGCAGCCGGATCTTGCTCTCCAGAGAGCTCTCCCTCAGATGCAGTGATCGACATCCAGTCATCGGGAGGAGACCGAAGGATACCGTTGGTACGCTCTTTGAAGAGGGCCCAGCGCATTCCTTTGGCGGCTCAACTGGTTGCGAAGTGCTAGAGGAGCTATGGTCCCCTGAGGGTTGGTTCCACTCTAACCACTCTAACCCTCAGACCACCCGTACTACTGCCCGAAGTAGTCTACGACAGGCTGCTGCCAGGACGAACACTAGATCGCGGCAGAGGCAACGGAGCCCCTCCCCCCTGGAGGAAACGGAGCCTGGCCTGCAGCTCTGAGATGGTCATCTTCCCGCAATGGGAACATGACTCAACCGCGAACGCCACCTCAGCGTGTTTAATGCGCAGACACGTGAGGCAGCGACCGTGACCATCACCCGGCGCCAGGTAACGACCGCATCCAGAAATGCATGGGTGAAACGGCATCTTTAAAAAGACGATCCGTCATCTTTACAAAGACGCACCCGCTTATTGTACTCTTTTAGAGAAATTGGCTCTTTTAGGGAAATGCTCTTTTAAGTGCTGAGATGCACCTGGGAAATGGCTGCTTGCAGCACGACAGGGGTTTAGTGCAGCCTGAAGTGCGCAACCCACTCGACACAGGAACGACCACCGCTGAAGCGCCGTCCGCCAACACAAACAGCTCCCGAGAGTGCACTAGACTCGTCACACACGAAGCAGTTTGTTAGGAGCAGAACGATGTTGTCGCTCGGCTTCAAAGCGAAAAGCTGGTATGCGTTGCACCGGCTGCCTTTTTATGCTCACGCTGTGATCAGCGGCAGCTGGATGCAATCATCGCATGCCAATATGCATTGGCTCGTTTAGTTTACACTC
>NW_015653453.1:23111-31043 GCF_001515625.1 Sinocyclocheilus rhinocerous | reverse complement strand
GCGAGATCCCAATTCGTCGGTCACCGACGTGACTCGGAGTGACCGACTGAAAGGGAACGGAGTCTGATATCCTTTTTGTCCTTTAGGGGCTCAGTTTCTTATAGATATGCAGCTGTCAAGCGAAATTGCTCTGACATTCTGTCGTTTGGCTTTCACAGGGAATTTGTATTCAGGGGTTGGGCCGAACTTTGTCGACGTCCCTCATATCAACCAGACACAGCCAGAGAATGGCACTCCTGGACCACAAGTGTGGACATTGCACGACCCAGAGAACTCACGGTGACCTTCGTCGCTCGGAGCGCAAGCTCAGTAGCGGTTCGCAGCTCTTTCAGAACTTCTGGATCATGACCACCCTCGTGCAGGTCCCTCAGTGCCTTGGCCTGATGAACCTGCAGTAACGCCGTAGCGTGCAAGGAGGAGGCAGCTTCTCCACAGGCTGTATAAGCATCGCCGGATAGGCCAGACGAGTACCTACAGATCTACAGACAGTTCGCCCTGCTGGGTGGAGGCGGGCGGCCCGGGAAAGCATAGCAGACATCTCTGGATCCGATTCAGGCCTTGCCACCGTCCCGGAGGGCGGCAGCGCAGCCGAATCATCCACTCCAGAGAGCTCTCCCTCAGATGCAGTGATCGACATCTGGTCGTCAGGAGGAGCACCGAAAGATATCGCTGGTACGCTCTTTGAATATGCGTTGCACCGGCTGCCTTTTTATGCTCACGCTGTGATCAGCGGCAGCTGGATGCAATCATCGCATGCCAATATGCATTGGCTCGTTTAGTTTACACTCGAATTGGATTGTTCTCTCTAAGCGAGATCCCAATTCGTCGGACACCGACGTGACTCGGAGTGACCGACTGAAAGGGAACGGAGTCTGATATCCTTTTTGTCCTTTAAGGGCTCAGTTTCTTATAGATATGCAGCTGTCAAGTGTAATTGCTCTGACATTCTGTCGTTTGGCTTTCACGGGGAATTTGTATCATTGGCAAACCTATTAAAATAAAATAATTTTTAATAAAAAAAAATCTGTTAATTATTATTTTTTTATTATTATTATAAGTAAATGTATATTTATTGTTTCAGTTTTAATCATCTATAATAATCCGGGTGTGTCCCTGTCATAATTATATTAAATACAATTTAAATAATATATTTATATGTAGTTTTATGTATTTTCTAAGAAAATTCTGTTATACTGTGACATTTCCCTCATTAAAAATATTTAAAAGTATTTTGCTTGGAACAAAGAACAGTGATATTAACATACATAATGTGGTGTGATGGAACGATATTTGCTAGATAAATATCTTTTTACACTGACTTTCAACTCTGTGTCATTGAGTTTCTGGTGGTGCTGAGGGAGATTTTAATGCGCAGTTTTCTGAGAATGAGCTGTACGGCTTCATTCATGGTTTCTCTGTCTCTCATCATGTCTCAGTGTGTCAGTAAATCGCGTTTGCTCTAGGGGTCATAAGACACGATAACAGGCCTGAGGTCAGTGCTCTGTGTCAGTCGTGCGTTTTACAGTGTGTCATTATGTTGGCAGATAAACATGAGTGGAGAGCACACACACACACACACTGCCGAGAGGTATTATTATTATTATTATTATTATTATTATTTATTTATTTAAAAAAATTTGTCTAGTTTTATTTATTTTAGTCATTCAAGTTAAGATAAACAAAATGAGAAATTCTACATTGGCAACTTATTAAAATAAAATAATTTTTAATAAAAAAAAAATCAGTTAATTATTATTTCGTTTCAAGTAAATGTCTATTTATTGTTTCAGTTTTAATAATCTATAATAATCCGGTGTGTCCCTGTCATAATTATATTACATACAATTTAAATGTATTTTAAATGTAAAAAAACGGCTGGGGCACTGCGGCCGGCGGATAGGTGGAGGCAGCAGCTGCCCGCCGGGGCAGGGTAACATACATAATGTGGTGTGATGGAACGATATTTGCTAGATAAATATCTTTTTACACTGACTTTCAACTCTGTGTCATTGAGTTTCTGGTGGTGCTGAGGGAGATTTTAATGCGCAGTTTTCTGAGAATGAGCTGTACGGCTTCATTCATGGTTTCTCTGTCTCTCATCATGTCTCAGTGTGTCAGTAAATCGCGTTTGCTCTAGGGGTCATAAGACACGATAACAGGCCTGAGGTCAGTGCTCTCAGTGTCAGTCGTGCGTTTTACAGTGTGTCATTATGTTGGCAGATAAACATGAGTGGAGAGCACACACACACACACACTGCCGAGAGGATGATACCGTCTGATCCACATTAAAGCCAGCGTGTGTGTCAAGCATCTGTGTGCTTCTGTGAAAGTCTCTGAACGCTCTGGCAATCCCACCATGTGGGACTCAGCAGAACACAATGTCTCAGAGTACTAAAGAGACATGAACACACCACTATAACTAGGGAAACACTAGCATCAACATGTTAAAATGCTCCATTATCAATCAATCAAGGGTATATTAGCATAAAATAAAATAAAATAAAATAAAATATAAAATAAAGTATAACATATAAAATAAAATAAAGCATATGTTACAGACACATACATCCATATTACACAAACACACTTTTTTTTTTTACACTAAAACTTAATTTTAAACAATTTTAAGCTAGTTTCCAAGGCGGCATTTCTTATTTTTGTTTAATTAACTAAAATAACTAAAGCTAAATAAACTGCTACCTAAACCTTAACAAAAACTAAATAGACTTAAATAAATATATAAACATATAAATAAATATTTACATACATACACAAAATTAAATTTCTAAAACTGTAACTAATACTAAAATGATAACATGATATAAAAAATATACATATAAAATATATATAAACATTAAAACCTAATTCAAAATATTTTAATATTTTGACGAAAACATTTAACTACATTTTTCAGTTATCCATAGTGACATTTATTCTATATATCTATACACTATTTTTTTTTGTTCCTGTTGGTATCTCACCAAATGAATTGTTATACTCAAAACTATTGCATGTTATTAACAGTTGATTAAAATATCATCAGTTAACATGCTTGTTTGTTTGTTTACGCTGACGAATGTGTAACAGCCTTTGGAATTACAAATGGTTTTCGTCCTTAAGTGTTGAGCAGGTCAGCGGCTGTGCTGCTGGTCATTACAGCATTTATTGGTCATTATAACCGTATAGAGTTTATTGCAAAGCAAAGAAAAATGAAATGGCGACTAGACGCAGTGTTCAAGGGAATCCGTGGACCCGAAAGCCCTTGCCCTCCGTCACCTACACGATACGACCATAAAACCCAATGGAAAATCGATAGAAGCAATATGCCTGTTCCAGTCCAGAGAACCACAATAAATCACAAACCGCTGTATAATCCAGAGAAACGCAAGGCTAATACCTGAGCGCGCCTCATAATATCCGTGATTACAAACGGTGCGAGACGCTGCTGTTCGGCTATCAACGCCGGAGGAGCAGCTGCTTTATAGTGGACAGGCGGAGAGCTTGTAATTATACCGCAGCTCAAGGTCAAATTAAGGTTCATTGTTCTTTGTCTGCTGTAGACATCCTTACATTGATTAATCGGTTGATTAACAGGAAATCTGATTTATTAATGCTGCCTTTAAAGGTTACTCACATTAGCGTCGGGGTGTGCCGTGTGCCCTTGTTGTAGCACATTTCTCTTGAAATTGAACAGTATAGACACAGCCGAAAATAAAGGTCACCGGGATCGAAAGGTTGATGCTAGTGGGTTAATTGACAGTCATGGATGTGCACATAAAATTAACATGCCTGCAGAAAGATGAGAGCCAAACAGACAGAAGACATCAGCTGTGACTGTGGTTTAAGGTTCCAGAACATATGCGACATGAAATCTGTTACAAAACCTGTTTATCTGTCTTCATATGAAGCAACTGTGGCTTCTGAACTGTGTGTGGCATGTTGGGAAACATAAAACCTCAGACTGCGATCGATAAGTGTGGTTAGCATGCAGTATGTTGATACCTGTCAGAAATCAAGAAATCGTGAAAAGAAAAGCAGTTAGAATGCCAGTAAGTGCATATAAATTAAGGCACTACTTGGGTTTTGCTTTACAATTTATGACCTTTAACTGATGACACGTGACCTTTAGATGAGCTTACGTGTTGTTAGGTTATTAATCATAATCCGGGACTGTGCATGCAAATATGCAATAGAAGTGTCCTTTGTGTCACAACATGACTTCAGCTGACAGATACAATTTCTGACAGTTATATATTTCAATGTATGACTTATGACTTATGTCTTTCAATTTAAATTGAAACATTACATTTGGTAGATGCTTTTACCCAAACTGCATTTAAGATAGGCATTTATAAGTTCATATGTTTACTGGGAATCAAACCGATTAAATTTAAAATGTGTGTGTGTGTATAACTTAAATGATTTTAGCAAATGGCTGCAATATAACAAAGAGTGAAAAATTTAAGGGGGTCTGAATACTTTCCGTACCCACTGTATATATATATATATATATATATAATAAAAGGCCACTCGAGTGTACTTAAACAGAGGCAGTTTAATGACTGTTTTTTAACAGACTTAAGTACTTTTAAAAAGTGCACTTTGTGATAATGTCAAATTATTTAAAATACGTTTTCAATCATTTAATCTTTTGGTGTGCTTTAAAGAAATACACTTATTTAGTAAATTTAAAATATATTAAATGTGTTGACTAACATACTAAAGCACATGTAAGTTAATATATTTTTACATGTATTAAATTGCAGCTTAATGGCATACAGGTTTCAATAGAAATTATATTTAAGTATATTTTAGTTTACCATAAATGCTTGTCAGTACATTCAACAGTAATTTAACCATATTTCAAAGACAATAGAAGTAGTTATGAAATTACACATAAAGATGTGCTTAAGTCCTGCTTAAATGGCTCAAATAAAGCACTGTAAAGTTACAGCTAATTGCATTTAATAGAAATTTGAACTATAATACATTTTCATTTAATTACAATTAATATGCATTTGAGTGTCTAAAACATTGCATTGAGTTCAAACTTTAAGTATATTCAAGTATATTATTTCTATAATAAGTGCTCTTTTATTACGTATGCTAAAGTCTTTCACAAGGGAACCCAAGTAAAGTCAATTTCTATACCAACAGTTTTCTATTCAATCTTATTATTTCTATGTCACTGTTGTTGAAATGAAGCTCACAGCTGGTTGGTCAGTATTTAGTGAATATCTTGAGATGATCTGCTGATTCAACACTTCTAGTGTGGATACAGTGTAAGACAGCAGATAGTGAATGATTTGGAACGCTCTGGATAGGAAACGCCTCTCGTGATGCTCACGTAAAGAGACAGACTCCCTCAGATGTCAGTAGTTTTGCAGTTGATTGTTGAAATGCACAGCACACATACATATTCAGTGAAAAGTGTTATTTCACAATGTTGAGTAAAATACAAGTATGCTTATAATCAACACTTTTTGTACACAAAAGTACACTGACTATGGCCTCAACAGAATTCATTAGGCAACATCTGTAGCATGCTACATTTTTGGGCTACACTTTATTTAAGGTGCACTTAATACCGTGTAATTATACAATGGAGTAATATTATTTAACAACATGTACTTCCTATTGGGTTGGGGTTTGGTTCAGAGTTTGTTCACTGTAATTGTGCATAATTTACTGTTATTGCTATAATAAATACATGTAACAAGGACACTGTAAAATGAAATATCACATGATCATATTATTATTCGTAGCATGGGTCCACTTATCTCAGAAATGCAGATTGTTAATTTGCATTTTTTACATTACATCTTGTTTAAAATCTAATGACAAAAAGATGGAAGTTCAAGTCAATCACGTTGTTTTGTAGGATACAGTTTCACACACGCTGTGCTCTGGTTTATACTGCACAGTTTGCCAACTGTAATATGTAGGTCATCCAGCTATTCCATGTATACTCTTTTGCATACTATACACAGCATATAAACGCTATACTGCAGGAATAGTAAGAGTGCTATGGACAAAATGCGGGATCACAGTTTGCATTCTGCAGATGTTCTTCGCAAATGGTTCTTTTCAGAACTGTTCCATTTTTTTGGAAGGAATTAATTGTGAATTGTGCCAATATGCCTTGTTCTAGTTGCAAAAAATTTCATTACAGTATGTTCGTTGCTAATGTGTATTAAATGCACCTAAGAAGAGGGGATTTGGAGACACCTACAGGCGATGAGAGTAAGAAGTGAGTTACGTCAGCCATTCTCTAGTCCGTTCCAGTCGAGCTGTTGAGGTGAATGGAAGTTTTGTGACTGGATGAGCAATGGTGTTTGGTGTTTTCTCAAATCTTCAGTCTCTCCAGTTAACACGATACATGGATGAACTCAGTAAACGGCCCGCGTGTGAAACGAACATGAGAACTAGAGGGGGTTACACATACATACCTGCCAATGACGAGCCTGATCTTTAAAGGAGCATCCAAAATGCTGAAACTTTGTCTGTCACTAGGCTGGATGAGAGAGTGAGCTACAGTAGTGACATGAACGAAGCAAAGCCTTTTCATATTGAAAAGTATAAAAAAAAAATTTTTTATGTATGTTTTGGATGTGTGTATATATTTTTGGAGTTAGTTTTCTTGTGTTGGTGGTTTTTACTTTATTGTCTTTTGCCCTTGTAAATGTCACATTTCATGGTTGTTTCATGCTACCTCACTGTAAATAAACACCATCACTGCACCATAGTGCAATTCATTTATTTATTTATGTTTTTTCTTGGTGACATCTCGGGACAGTTTACCACCTCCAGAACATGGGCAGTCAAACCACTTTTCTCTATACTGCTGAAATAGTATAGGGTATTATGTTAGCATGCTATTCCATAGTCTTGTGTGTTGCCTTTTGGACAAAATGAGGGATCTCAGTTTGCATGCACTCTTAATAACAAAGGTTATTTTAAGGACTCTTCACTGAAAGTTTTTTTTGGGGGGGGGACCAATAAAGGGTTTTCTGTGGCATCACTGCAAAAACACCCCTTTTTTAACAGTGTAGTGTTTTATATTAGCAATGTTAGCTGGTGGTTCAGTGCTTCCCACAAGTTTGAAATATAGCCTAGGACCCACTTTATGTTAAGTGGCCCTAATACCCGTGTACTTGCATAGTAACTAGATGTGTACATAGAATGTAACCACAATGTATAGATACTATGTACCAATGTGTACTTACACTGTGGTTACATACTATGTACACATCTAATTACTATGCAAGTACACAGGCATTAGGACCACTTAATATAAAGTGGGACCCAGATAACAAATAATGTGTGATTTTAACAATATGTTTTAATTAATTTTAATTACATAGGCTACTATTACATTTAATTTCATACTAATTTTATGCATTATTATGCAAAATTTAAATGGTTTAAATGCAGCATTTAAATGGTAAAGTTCTTCTTGCTTTGTAATATAGTTTCATTCTCAGTTAACGGGACACAGATTTCACTGATACTGGTAAAATCATAGTATCTACAGCTGTAATGTTTGTGTAGCTACACATATGTAACAACCCACTGAATGGTATGTGCAAATACAAATGTGTTACTGGACATTGGTAACAACACTTTTTGGTAATGAAAGTACAAAGTGTAACATGACTAACAGCACTTTTTGGTAAAGAAAGTGTTACACTTTATATTAAGTAAACAATTCCTATGGATTTACCATGACACAACTCTGATGTTACACAGCAGCGGCCAGTAAGTTAGGCTTTACATATAAATTGTGGTTGGTGTCCAGAATGTTACACTTTATATTAAGTGAACAGTTCCTGAGGAGTTACCATGTAAGTACACTAGTATTACTGTAGTGCACCAACTCCACCAACTTGAGATCCAACTCCTCCCACTTTACATATCCCTAAACCTACCCAT